>NW_013952612.1:501897-511003 GCF_001266775.1 Austrofundulus limnaeus
AATCATGTCTTGTGATTATTTGACAGGAGTTTTACTTTTAAACTGTAAGTGTATTTAATTTAGTTATGTTAGTTATGATAGTTTAGTTATAATGCAAATACGATAAAAATTAAACCAAGATTTAGAATAATTATCATTTTGATCCATACATTGGTAATATCTGACTGGGCCTTGTGCCATTGGGCCCCGAGGTCAAAAAGGTTAAGAACCCCTGATTTAGACCATTTGTCACCTGAGGCAGCAGGCTGGAGAGCAGAGAGCCGTGAAAACTGACCAGAGCACCGCTCAGCCTGCAGGAAAACCAATAAAACACTGAAACTTTTCTGTTGTTTGCTTTGTCCCGTCTCATTTCTTCATCGTTTACCTTCCCAACATGTCCGACAGGATGTCCAGGGCCTCTAACTGCACCGATACGTCCTCCTGTTTCCCCAGAGCTCCGATCAACTGGGAGGTGATCTTCCTGCACACACCCACTGTCAGACTCAAACCTGTGGGCCCACATACACGTAAACACCCAGAGAGAAAACAGAAACGGGACATTATTCAAAGATCACACAGTTCATCCTCTCACCTGAGGTTMTCAGGGGCAGCTCTGCGATCACGGCCTTCAGTCCCATGCTGGAAATGTCCCTCAGCTGCTCTTTGTCTGACGTCATGTTCACACACAGGATGTCCACCATCGCCTCCACCTGAGGCTCCTTCACCTTACCCACCAGAGGGGCCAGGCTAAAAAAAATAAAAACACATCAAACCCCTCGATCTGTGGCTGCAAAGCTTTTTATTTTACGAGTGAAAGTGTTTTTACCATTTTACAGCCAGGTTCTGCACCTCTCCGTTCTTGTCCTCCAGCAGCCTGAGCAGCATGTCCACCACTTTCCTCTCGCTGTCCTCGTCCAGCTTAATGCTGTCCTTCTGCAGCTCCAGCATCAGGTCGTTCGTGGCCATGAACCTGGACGGTATAAATTGTGAATGACGCCAAACTCAACCTCAGTACCTGGAAAACCAACTGAGCTATAAAACATTTTAAAATCYATTAGCTGTGTCGGCCATCTTGAGTCAGATTGACTCCAAACGCTAATCAGTCTAAGAGTAATGAATATTTCCTGCAAGCTTCATTAAAATCCATCCAGACATTCATTAAATATTTTGCTAACAGACAGACATAGTTGACTGCAAATAATTAATGACTTAATTTTTAAGGGACAATATCATGTAAAATCAACTTTTTTGAGTTTTATATCATGCTATAATGTTATACTCTCATAAAAGGCATGCCCTAAGTCTTGCTTTGACTCCATGCAGAAGCAGAAGGTGCTTCTTAAAGAGGCAGGCAAAATTCAAGGCGTTTAGAAGAGGAAGTGATGAGAAGATAAGTTTATTTTCTATTTAAACATAAAAACAGCATTTTAATAACAACTAAAGGTGACATANCTATTTAAACATAAAAACAGCATTTTAATAACAACTAAAGGTGACATATATACTTTATTATGGTATAGTATTTAAATATATGCCTGAGAAACACATAATATTGGCCCTTTGAACAAAGATTTTGCTGAAGCTGTTTATGGACATTCAGTGCGAAGGGGATCAGTCTCAGCTTCTACCACACAAAATTTTAGGCTAAAATTAGTCAAATTTACAGAGTAATATACATTTCGGTGCTTTTTAAGGTTTTTAAGGTGTTCTTTGTTGTTTAATTTAAAAAAAAGGCAATATATATATATATATATATTTATATATGTGTGGCAGTATGCCCGGTGGGCTTTGAACGCACCACACAAATGCCTGTTTCTGATTGGCTGGGAGCTCGCTGTTGCTGTATAAAGGGGATCCTCCCTGCTTCTGTGATAATGACTTCCGGTTCGGACTAAGGTGGTTGCCGGTGCTGCACGCTAGGTAAGAGAAGCTTTAAACCTCCTCCTTTAACCTTTGTATTTTTTAATAATGTTATGTTCTGTCCTTCCGTGTAACAGCCCCAGGTTAGTGGGTGTATGAAGGGTGCGTTAAACGGCCCTCGATCCTTCGAGCGCTTCTACTTCCTGGTTGTTTGTTTGTAGCCTAGCTTTAGCTTAGCTTCTGTTTCGATAGGCTGCTTGAATGAGTCCACCTGATTCCTCCTTCTTTAGAGGAGCTACACTTTGGCCTCAGTGGTGACAGGTCACCACCACAGTTATAAAAAGAAAATCCTAGGGGAAACTTTGCAAGATTTAAAGTTCTTATAGAGTTCTAATGATTAATAGGAAGGACATGATTTGAGGTTTTTACTGATAATATTTTATTTAAAACATGTTACAGAAGTCATAAGCAGGTTTTATTTTGAGCCATCATTACAAATGTGTTCATTCCTACAAAACTGTCAAATATATTTACAAACACTGACTCAGATTAACATAAAATAAATCATGTTTTATGATTAAATGTCTGTTTCCTCTTTTATAAATAAAAATCCTCCTTGTTCCTAATCAGGGTCAGGGTGGGGCTGGAACCTGTCTTGCCTTTGGGTAAAGGCAGGGGACACCTGGACAGGTCTCCAGTCGTCTCTTCGCTCCTCCATGCGGACCCTCAGAACCTCCTCGGCCTTCAGCTGCTCGAACTCCTMCCTCTCCTTGTCCAGCTGGAAGGACTCCACCACGGTGGGCCGGCTCTCCTTCTGGGGTCTGAAGGGCTTTTTATGTGTGGCCACGTTGGGCTGGGCCTTGAAAGCGACTGCCTCCTCCAGGAGTTTCTGCTCCTTGACCGTCGGGGTCTTCTGGAACTGCTGGGCCATGGGGGACGTAGTCTCCAGACTCCTCCCCCTTCCTGTGACTTGCTGACATGTTATTTGAGGACCGTGGCTCCTTTACGAGCCTTCACAGGGGACGAGGGTTTCATCACCTGGTTCTTTCTGTGACGGCGTGGAGGCTTTGACCCTGGTGTTGGTGTTGAAGTGGACGTCTTTGGGCACGGTGATGGACAGAACCATCTTCGGAGGTGGACTGCCGGCCAGAGCGGCTCTGAAGCTGGCCTCGTTCTGTCTGCGCTGCAGAGCCACCTCCTCCTGCAGGTTCCTGATCTGCTCTGAGGACACCGGCCTGGAGAAACGCTCTGCAGTGGCTGTGTTCTTGCCCCGGGCTGAGACGATGGACAATTCCTAGGCTGTGATTTTAGCTCTTTATTTTTATTTGTAAATTTGTTTCACAATAAAAAAAAACCTGTCTCATTTGAAGCAAGGGTTTATGAAATGTTAATTACTTCACTGTTAACAAGAAATCGTGTCATGCTAACAGCTAGTCTGAGCAAAGCCAAAGTGGCTTTCTGCCATTTTTAAAATGTTCTCTAGTCTCAGTGGTTGATTCATGCTTCTTGTCATTTAAACAGTGATAACACAAGTTAAAAAAAAAACAAAATGATCTTCCTGGTTTGCTTAAAAACACTATTAAACTGATAAAAAAAGACAAGCTTTGCTCTCACCACTGAGCCCAAAGTGTAGCTCCTCTAAAGGAATCAGGTGACTCATTCTGGCAGCCTATCGACACAAAAGCTAAGCTAAAGCTACACTACATAAAAGACTCGAGGGTCGTTTAACGCAGTGGTTCAAAGCTGGGGTCCCCAAACATCAAGGTGGGGTCCTGAGAGAGATTTTTTGAATTAACTACAACCAATTTTTTGCTTTTTGTTACAAAATGGTAAATGTCATGTACCTAAAATGGACAGAGTAAAACATTGTAACTTTGCTCCTTATTTTAAAATGAAAATGGTTTATCATCCAACAGCTGGGGTCACAAGTGTCTGCAGGTATTTTGTGCATTAAAAGCTGAAAAGTTTGAGAACCACTGGTTTAACACGCGCTTCAAACACCCACTAGCCCAGGGGTCTGCAACCTGTGGCTCTTTGAAAATGTGACCAAACATAACAGAATAAATATTTTGTTTTTTATACTCTCAACAAATCAATTTGTATGCAAATATGTGATCAATAATACTAATACATGCTAGCCTGGTGTTAAATAATCAACTTCTTTCTATGATCTTTGTCACTGGCCATAAAGGTTCCTAAAAAGGCCTCAAAGGCCCACGAACCACCAGTTGATAATCACAGTTGTAGCTTGTTTTGTGGCTCTGAACACATTTTATTAGCGAGCCAAGTAGCAGAAATGGCTCTTTTGATRGTAAAGTTTGCAGACCCCTGCACTAGCCAATCAAACAGGCATTTGTGTGGCGTACAAAGCCTACCGGGCATACTGCCAAATGTATAATTCCTGCAAGTTTCATTAAAATTCTTTCACTTCATGAGATATTAGTAACAGAACAATTAAATCTGTAATGTGAATAATCTAAAAACTGAAATATTTACTTCAAAGAGGTGACACAGTCTAGTGTAATAAAATGGCACTCAAGAATGACATCAGACTTTTAAAAAGTGTCAACTCACTTCCAGAGCTGCTCACAAACTCGTTTCTTTACCTGAAGTCTTTGTCAGTCGATGTCATTTTCTCCAACAGATTGGAGATGTGGTAGGACACGTTCGACATGGCAGTGATTTAACAGATCACACCCTAATGATAAAACAAAAAAAATTAATAAAGAAACAGATTCACCCCGACAACATGGCGAGGCTGGTGGGCAGAGAGGAGACCCTGCGGCCTGGGGAACCTGACACTTTGGGGTTAAAAATAGTCAAGGTGGAGATTTTTAGGTTTTTGCCACCCCCGTGTGGATATACGAGGTACTGCATCTCAGTTGTCATAAAATAAATCATTATTGCAGCAGCAGTTTAATAAACTAAGGATTAAAGGTCTTGCTATTTTATAAAATATTTTAACTTTAGGTAAAATAGACAAATAATATAAAAAGTTGATTAAAAATAAGCTGTTTCAAATGTTTTTGTGTCATTTTATTTATAAAAGAAAAATCGGATGTTTTTTTACACAATGAAGTTTTTGTTTTAAAAAAGCCAATAGTTTTTGTCGTTCCTTTGACGCAATTGAGTTCAAATGTATTTATGAACAAATACAATATTATTATTAMTAGTAGTAGTAGTATGTTGTTGTTGTTTTTGTTGTAAAAGCAGTGAGCCAAAGTTAAATAAATTGTCCCTATGTTCATTTATTACCTCGTATCCTTTTCACTGTGTTTTTGTATATGCCGTAATATAGACATTTTTTATAACTTTTAGGGAAAACAAAGTTTAACTCTGGACGTTTCTGCATGTGGAACCATCGCTGGGCACTTTTTGTTTCCTCCGGCAGGAAGTGACGTGTGGGACTCGGTAGACGCGGCTTCGGACTTGTTGCCACGTCGGAGTACTCCAGTGGACCTGAGTAATTCATTTCAAACAGAACAGGGGTAACCTTATTTGAGGGTTTAACCGAAGTCATGGTGAGTCCGGTGACTTCTTATTTTAATTTCAGGTCAAATTATTCGAGGACGTTTGTTATATTTACTGATAACTGTTAGCTGCTGGGCTTTTAGTAGCTATCAAACCGTTAGCATAGTGGCTAATGACAGGAGGCTAATTTAATGAAGATTAAACTTTTGCTGAATGTTGTGTTTTTATTTGCCATTTACAGGTTTCCGTTATTAATACGGTGGACACCTCACACGAGGATATGATCGTAAGATGTTTATTTTTTATTTTATTTTAAATGCCTCTACCTTGAAGCTAATGCTAACTAGCATTAAGCTAACGTAAATAAATTACAGCAGTACGAAGTTACAAGCTATTTATAGTTTTTATATATTTGTGCTTCGTGTTTGTCAGTATGCGTTGCATATAAAATGTTAAATTATCAATGAGGAATGTTAGACAGCTGTTTTGATA
Source organism: Austrofundulus limnaeus (assembly GCF_001266775.1). NCBI lineage: Eukaryota > Metazoa > Chordata > Actinopteri > Cyprinodontiformes > Rivulidae > Austrofundulus > Austrofundulus limnaeus. The sequence goes on from NW_013952612.1 coordinate 507,700, forward strand.
ACTTTTCCTGGCTTCTTCCTTTGTGAAGATTTACTGTGAAATAAGTAAAACTGAGTTTTAACCTTGGAAATTGGGAATTATGCAGATTAATTGATAGTAATAACTGGTCGCATTTACATTGATGTATTGCCATTCATTCAGATCTTTTTTTGTTTATTTTGGAAAGGAGTATTTGTTAACATGCAGTCAGACAAACGTTTGCATTTTTGTTGAACCTCATTAATTAGTTTGTTTGTTGCCTTCTTTGTGTGGAACGTTCCTGTTGTTTTTGCTTCAGCACGACGCCCAGATGGATTATTACGGGACTCGACTCGCCACCTGTTCCTCCGATCGCACCGTCAAGATCTTTGACGTCAGGAACGGAGGACAGATCCTGGTGGCAGACCTCAGAGGGTAAAAAAAAAAAAAGTTAAATTAAGATTTAGCACCTGTGGGGTTTTTTTTTCCTGTTGTGTAACGTGTGTTTGTGTTGTGTCTTTTAGCCATGAAGGCCCAGTCTGGCAGGTAGCGTGGGCTCACCCGATGTTCGGCAATATTCTGGCCTCTTGCTCTTATGATCGTAAAGTCATCGTCTGGAAGGAGGAGAACGGCGCCTGGGACAAGATGTACGAGTACACCGGACACGAGTCGTCAGGTTGGTGATGAGGACATGATAGTTCTGATTTAAATACGTCTCTCTTCTTCTCATACGCTGAGGCTGCGGACTGTTGTGAGATTAATAACAGATCGTCACATACTGGAGTCTCTCTGGTTTTTAACATGTTTTAATTCTCTGCTCATTTATTTCCCCCTGATGTTTCTACAGTGAACTCGGTCTGCTGGGGTCCCTACGAGTTTGGGTTAATCCTGGCCTGCGGCAGCTCAGACGGAGCGATTTCTCTTCTCACGCTTACCGGAGATCAGCAGTGGGACATCAAGAAGATCAGCAACGCACACACTGTGAGCTGAACATGAAATACATAATGTTTCTCATTGAATCATTTAGTTTTGTTTTGTACTTGTGCATATTTAGTTTTTATGTCAAAAGGTTATTTCTTTAGTCTTAAGTTGTTTGTTTTGAGGGTCTTGAACGTAACGGCGAGCTGTGTTTCTGCTGCAGATCGGCTGTAACGCGGTGAGTTGGGCTCCTGCTGTCGTTCCAGGCAGCCTGATTGATCAGCCGTCAGGACAGAAACCAAACTACGTCAAACGCTTTGTCTCCGGAGGCTGTGACAACCTGGTCAAACTCTGGAAGTGAGTCTGTTGGGCAGAGTTTTCAGTGGTTCTAAAGGGAAAACTTTTTTTTAATTATTATTATTATTATTTACAAACAAATTCTTCCTGCAGAGAGGAAGACGGCCAGTGGAAGGAGGATCAGAAGCTGGAGGCGCACAGTGACTGGGTGAGAGACGTCGGCTGGGCTCCTTCCATCGGGCTTCCCACCAGCACCATCGCCAGCTGCTCCCAGGTGAGATTCAATAAGTTAAAAAAGATCATTTATATAATAGATGTTAATTTAAAAATCCTAAGTGTTTAACTTAAATGACTTTTCTGCTTTTTATTATCAGTTAATTTAAAGTCTGTTGTTTTTCCTCAGTGTGTAATTACTCATCCAGCCACCAGGTGGAGCCAAACATATATTTAAAAGAATGGTTAAGTTGCTTGAGAAATATGTAAATGTATGAATTGTTCAAGGATTTAAACTTTTATTTTTTTGTTTTTTGTAAACTGCAGATTATTTTTGATTTTATTTATTTGYGAAAAAGGGGCAGATATAAGATTTTTTCTTCTGCTACCTTTCATTTAATTTGATTTGTATTTTTGTTTGTTGTTGAATTTATGTTGTTTTTAAAGAAATGAATTAACTAAACTAAATATAAAAAATATATAAAACATAATAATTTGACGTGTCTGAAAAGAAAGTAGCTAAAATTCGTTTTCGATGCTTTTTTCATGATTCTAGCATCATTACTTTATTAAATAGAATGTAAAATCAGTTTTCAGTATTATTTAAAGCTGCCGTTTCCAAAATATTCAAGCTTCAAAAACCAACGAGACAAAGAGGCGTGTCACCATCTGTCAGATTTTCATGGTGATTCTAACTTTCAGAAAGTCTCTCGCTGTTGGTTTAGTTGCAAACATTTTGAGAGTTAAGTGGTCTGAAAGTAAACTCTGTGAGTCTTCCAGGATGGTCGTGTGTTTATTTGGACGTGCGAGGACCCCACAGGCAACACGTGGACGGCCAAACTGCTCCACAAGTTCAACGATGTGGTTTGGCACGTCAGCTGGTCCATCACCGGAAACATCCTGGCTGTTTCTGGTGGAGACAACAAGGTGAAGGAATGCTCTGAATTATGGCTTTATAAACTCGACACCTTTGTCTTTTTTTTAAATCTTACAGTTTTTATTGTGTTTCTCGCAGGTGACGCTGTGGAAGGAGTCCATGGACGGACAGTGGGCGTGTATTAGTGACGTCAGCAAAGGCCAGGGCGCCGTCTCCACCATCACAGACACGCAGCAGAACGAGCAGTGACAAAACCGGACTTTTTGACCCCGAATCTTAAGATTAACAAAGATGTTGGACATTTGGACAAATGTTGTCCAGAGTGATGGAGCTCAGACTGTAATCTGAGTGTTGGACATATTCCACCATTTTTTTTCTTTAGTATTTTCAACAGAAGAATCATTTTCAGTTTAAACAAATGTTTGTTTTTTCTCGTTTTGATGCTCAGAATCCAAACAATAAGTTTTTTTTAAATAAAAATGAACACCCCCTTTTTTGTTTTAGTTTGTCCTGCTAAAAACTCCAACTTCCTCAATCTGGTTTAAATGAAACGTTTTGTTTACTTTTCTGTGGCGCTCCATTCTGCAAACATTTCACCTCCACAAGCATGAAAGATCCCAGCATTTTATATGGAAAAATCTGGTTTGCCCAAAAGTTGTTTAAACTCAAAGGATTAATAACTTTAAGCATCATTTAGATGTTTTTTTTGGAACATTTTGATGCATTTTATCATAAGTCAGAGGAAAAATTACACAACTTTCCAGGTTTAAACTAAAAAAGTGATTAATGATTGATTATTCCTCACTTCTCTGCAGGTAAAATAAAAACCAGCTTTAATCAGCTACAGAGGAAAAAAAGGTAACCATGAATAGAAAATCAAAAGCAGAAACCATGATTGTTTCATGTTTAATGTAATTAATTAATTGTTAATATTAAACTTTTTTTGCAGTCATGTTTATTATTCGTCTAATAAAAAAATGAAATAAAAATGTTTCTGCTGCCAGATATTTTTATCCTGTTTGTCTTGCAGTGATCATTCTG
>NW_013952612.1:511316-517254 GCF_001266775.1 Austrofundulus limnaeus
ATGGATCACTTGGGTTGTTACCAACATCTGGTGAAAATTTCATGTCATTAGCACCTCTAGTAATATATTTACTGAGAGAAATGGTGACGTGTTCAATAGTTATTTTACCCGCTGTATATAAACAATGATAGTAAATGCACATTTGTTATATTTTTGAATATATTTAACAGATTAAAAACGTAAAACTTCATGTTCTTCCTAAACTAAGCAGAAATATTTCAAATTTGTTTTTTTTTTCTGAGTGGAATTTCCACTGAAATGATTAAAGACTTGCTTAATAAACAGCAGCAGTTAATTCTCTGTAAGATTACATAAAACATTTGATGCTTTTGAAGTGAAGATGCTTTTTCAGCTGCTTCAGTTCCTCTTTTTTTATTTGCTGATTCAATACTTCCTCTTTTAAACAACGTAAGGATAAGATAAACTACACATCCTCCTTTGGGGAAAGGTCTTTGTGTTGCTCCGTGTTTAAGAATTATAAGATCATTTAAAATGTAATCAAAGGTAAAACTGAACGAAGGAATGAGAAACCAGCAGAGGAGGTTTGAGTGTTTCTGTATTTTCTGATCTAGAGACTTTAACCCTGTGAAGACAGGAAGTTTGTCTGCAGCTGATAACAGGTGGGTGTGTTTAATGTACAGAAACACTTCCTATAAGTTTCATATTTGTTCTTGTTGTTTCARTTTGCTGACGCTTCAGCTGCTTCTCTTAGTTCAACAACAACTGTAAGTATTTTCTTATAATAATTTATATTTCAAGTCTTTTCCCCTCTAATAAGCATCAGTATTCTAGAAACAGGAAGTAAAACATGTTGAGTTCAGTGTTTGTTTTATTTTACAAARAGTGCAGTCTGAAAACTGATCTCACTGCTGCAGATAACAGGTTTTTATGTAAAACATGTCCGGTAGATGGTTAAACTGCCTTATTTTCTGTTATAAACACAACATGATGATGTTTGAGTCTTTATTATGCAGCTCAGTTTAAAAATAAAACCTATTTTTTTAAATGCACAACATAAAATTAGTTTATAGAGTTTATTCTTTGTGTTCTGCTTTTTGCATGATAAAAAACAAACAATGTGACTCCTAACCAGCCGTTTCTCATSCCTTCTGTTGCAACATGAAAAAAAAAAAGTTTTATATAACTCCCTCATTCACTGTTTGATTTATCTTTTTATCTTTTCCCTCCTGAATGAAGTCAAAATGAAAGTAGCAGCCTTCAACATGAAGAACCTGGGGATGAAAAAAGTCTCCGACAGCTTCGTCTCCAAACGTCTGATCGAGGTAATAATTTATTTCTAACAGGTGTAAAGGTAAAACATTAAACCAGAATGAATGTGTTTGTCTCAGATCATGTCTCAGTACAGCATCGTGCTGATTCTGGAGGTCGTGGACAAAAACAACAAAGCCATGGAGCTGCTGCAGGAAAAACTTAACAAAGCTTCGTGAGTTTTTATCAAACAGGTTTACTGCATTTTATATAAAAACACAGTAAGAAAAATATGTGTTAATTACTCAAAATGGTATGTCCGAATAAAGAGGAATCCAACTGGATTTCTTGTCGAAACTATATTCTCAATCTTCTGACTCTACAGCACTCAGCACACATAAGACCTTGGGCTGAACCAAAACACAACAACACAGAAGCCCTGCTCTGAGCTGCAACACACTCACAACTTCTTTCTACTATAATAATGAACTGACCTTATAATGTACATCTCTTCCTGGTTACACCCCTGGAAGTGTTACCTTTTACGTCAGATGTAGAACATGACTCATTTTTGTTTACACTAAAGAAAGAACATATAAGGCACACCAAATCTTTGTCTGCTTTAACTTTAAGACTGAAATGATCATAAAGTATATAATACAAAACCGCATCTAACATTCAGTTAATCAGTTACAAAATTTCTTTCAATACAGTGTGAATGCTGAGTGCTTTGATATAAATTATGCCACACTAATTGTAGTTGTGTCTGTTTTTTAAAGGGAACGTTCATATAAAATGGCCCGCAGCGCCTGTCTGGGTCGAGACACCTACAAGGAGCAATATGTTTATTTCTACAGGTTGGTCTGGATTTATTCAATCTGACAAATATGTTTTTGTTGATGATGTTAAAATATCACCACAGTGAATTGTTATAAACATTGAAAACAAATTGATGGTGCAGACTTTTTGTGCGTCTCAGTATGATGTGGGTCGCCACATGCAAAATGAAATGTTAAAGAAAATTTCACCAACATTTTTCATTGTTTAGCGCACTTTCTTACTGCTCACTGTTCTTTTATTTTGCTAATTTTTACTAAATTCTAAATTTATATTTAAGTATTATAACCTAAAACTTCGTGTAAAAGTGAAATTTTAAATGTTAAATGTTGAATTTAAATGTTGAAGTTCACATTTAGGTATTTTGGAATGGAACGCGGCCTTTACGTTTGGTGCTCGGCTCATGTTATGACATCATCATCCTGAGACAATAGCAACCGCTAGCACTACTGGTGTTTAATATCTAAATTCTAAATGCGTTCATAAGCAAACAGTATTGTATCAGATAGTATCTGTGGTCCAGCAGTTTGAAGTGCAGCTCGGACACTGGTTGTAACAGCAAATTTAATGTTTTGTAGGGAAGCTTTAGCTGCAGTGGAGTGCTAGCGGTTGCTATTGTCTCAGGATGATGATGTCATAAGATGAGCTGAGCACCAACAGCAAATGCAGCGTTCCATTCCAAAATACCTAAATGTGAACTTCAACATTTAAGATTTAACTTTTGCATTTAGCTTTATGATTATATATATATATACAGTATATAACATTCAAATTTAACATTTAATAAAAAAAATAGCAATGTGTAAGAACAGCGAGCTAAATAACATTAAAACCTTAGTGGAAAATTTTTAACACTCAAAATGAGCTGAAAAATATGTTAATTTTTTTTTACACTTGGCACCCCTTACCTCAGAGAAGACGAGGTGAAGCTGGAGGATGAATATCAGTATGAAGACAACCAGGCTGGAGATGAAGATGCTTTTGCCAGAGAGCCGTACGTCGTGCACTTCAAGTGTCCAAACACAGGTTTGTGACGTTCAGCTGAAGAAAAACAAAGAAATACATAGAGACTGATCTTTGCGCTCAAAACTGCTTTTACTATGAAGACCAAGTCACAACAGCAACGGAGCCGGATGGWGACATTGGATCAGTGATTCTGTTTTATGTTTCCATCCAGTTGCTGAGGACCTGGTTCTGATCCCAGTCCACACCAAGCCAGAAGACGCACAAAAGGAAATAGACGAGCTTTACGATGTGGTCACGGCCGTCAGGGAGAAATGGGGAATTGATGTAAGTTTTATAAATGAATCATTTCAAGACAACAGAACGTGTAACTCACACTGATCTTCTTTTCTCTGCAGAATATTATCATTTTAGGAGACTTCAATGCAGATGGTCGCTATCTTTCCGCGAAGAAAAAGAAGACTGTACGCATCTGCAAAGAGCCTTTTCATTGGCTGATCGACGACAGCGTGGACACAACAGCCAGCAACTGCAACGACGAAACCTACGACAGGTGAGTCAGACCAGGTGTCCCAGCAGAAACAAGCAGCAGCATCAGGGTTTACAACTGAGCTCTTTGTTTTCTGCAGGATTGTGGTCTATGGAAGTGAAATGCTGGACGCCATCGTCCCCGACTCGGCCAAAGCCTTCAACTTTCAGAAAGAGTTCAAACTGACCGATGAAGACGTGAGATTTATTTGTTTTAATGATCTACATCTCTTTGTTTGACAATTAAAATGGTTTAAAGGTAAAACCAGAGCTGAGATTCATCGTGTGTTTGTCTGTGTTGTCCAAGGCTCTAAGGATCAGTGATCATTATCCTGTGGAGGTGGAGCTGAAGACTAAAGCAGGACCAAAGAAGACCCAACCTAAAAAGAAAGGTTCGCCTTTAATGTGGACTTCAGAGTGATTGATTACATCCAACACCTGATTCAAAAATGATCAGATGTTGCTTTAATATGAGCAGATTCCAGTTTAAAGGTCATTCAAATGATCTTAATCTGCATTAAATGAATAAAAACTGAACTAAACTGAATTTCACTACATTAATTTTCATTCTGTTGCTGTAAACCAACAGGACCTCAGAAGGATGCAGGAGCTAAAAGAAAACCAGGACAGAACTCTGCAGCCTCGACGTCAAAGAAACGACGTTAAGTTTAACAAACAGGTGGATCCTTTATAAGCTAGCTTTTTTTTGCAAAAAGCAATACGGTTCTTAAAATGTATTTTTTTAATTCCTTTAAAAAATATTGAAGATGTTGATGTGTTTTTTAAAGCTGACATTGTAAAATCTAGAAACAACGCTGGAACCAGGGATTTTTTTATTGTTAAATTTGCTCAAAAAAAATAAGCTAATAAATAAAAAAAAACATACTTAAAATTGTATTTATTGTCTTCATTTTAAATATTAAGGTGACCAGTTTAAGTAACATAATACAGTTTATGTATATATATGCTGTACATATATATATATATATATATATAATGCATTTTTGTACAGAAAGATAATTTTTCTTTCTATTTTCAGTTTATTTATTTTATAAATAATTACTGTAGATTATTTGCATATTTGCTTTATTTTAGAGTATTTTTAACCCGTAAATGTGGTGTTGTTACTTTTAATGGTGTTTTGGGTTAGAGTGGTGATGTAATCTAAAAAAACTACCATCAAAAACCTCATAAGAATACACTGACTTTAACTGCCACACTCTGAGCTCTCTTAGCAAACAATTTCTTCCCACAGCAACATTTTTCAGTATACACAAACCAATTATATATCAAAACGTAGGCGATTTTGTCTTCTTTTGGCCAATATTTCTGGTTTTGCTCTAGAACAAATACTTTTTTCTCAAACTGTGTCAGAATTCAAGGAAGTACCACTACTCTTTTCTTCCTGTCTTTCTCTATGTTAAATTTCTGATTCAGAAGTGAAACAACAACCATTTTTACTTGTAATTTCTCTGAGATCGAGCGCTGTACAAATCTGAAAAAGATGAGGAGGGGGACAGCCCAAGACCCAGCCTGTCACATACAGGCACACACACAGACACAATCACACGTTCCTACCCCTCATACACACTTTATACCCCAAAGTCCAGGACGGACACACTCACCCCCTGCAGGGGGCAGCCCACATCCAGACCCAGGAGGTAGTCCCCTTTGTTCCAGGAGGGGAGCAGACAATCAAACCTCAGCAGCAGCAGAGCCYCTCATCAGTCTGGACGAGGGCCGGGCATCCCARGAARGACCCCRGTCCACACACCAGTCCCAACCCCATCCAGAGAGGCGACCAGAGAAGTCCACATGATCCAAATGAGCCAGTCTGAGCAGCCCCAAGCAAAAACCGTCCCAGAACCCAAGTAAGCCCCAACATCCACTCCATACTTTCTACACCATATGTCCCGACATGAGTTCCTCCACAGGGCCACCCCAAACCAGCAGACCGACATCGAGCACATGCCCTGAAACACAAACAATAAATCCTCCACAGGGGGAGCACCCCAACAGGATAGCTCCCCCTCCACAGAGTCGATGAATGCCCCACAGAGCGCGAGCTCCACATGCAGCTCCTGCTTCACACAATCTCCACCATATCCCACGCCCACAGCAAGCCACAACAGCAGGGCAAAGGACCCGTTACAGGAACCAGGCAAAAACCATGGAGTCTGCAAAGCCACCCGGCCAACACAACCCCAACCCGCCCGTCCACAAGACAACCCATGCATTCAAGCCAGCCAGGCACCCTGACATGAGCCGCCAGGTACACAACCCCCAGCTGACCACCCGCCGGACTACAGCGGCCACTCTCCGGCTAGAGGGACGATTACAACAACCAGGAACCACGATCCGAAAATCCAAACGACGCCAAGGGAACCAGAACGCCAGCCCC
>NW_013952612.1:517352-522485 GCF_001266775.1 Austrofundulus limnaeus
CTCCAACTCCTGCTCAAAACCCTAAATATCTACATGCAACATTTGGGAACGACCACAGGCACCAGTTTTTAAACCACATCAGGATCAGATACATTTCCACCTGCAGAGAAAGGTCTTTGTGTCGCTCAGTGTTAAAGAATTACATCTTATAAATATATTCAACATGTAAATGAAGACAAAACTGTAAAAATGATTGAAAAACCAGCTGTGAAGATTTGAGTAATTCTGTGTTTTCTGATCTYGAGGTCAGACTTTGATCGTGTAAAGACAGGAAACGTGTCTGCAGATGATTATGGAGGCAGATGGGAGGGTTTACAGAAACACCCCTCAAAAGTTTCACATCTGTCCTTTTTGTTTCAGTCTCTGCTGACGCTGCAGCTGCTTCTCTTCACTTCACTTAGTTCAACAACAACTGTAAGTATTTTCTTATCATACTTTACATTCCACTACTTTTCCCTCCGATAATCATCAGTATTCTAAAAACAAACAAAAAATTTTTTGATTTGTTTTTCACAAACTCKGACTGAAGCACTGACCTCACTGCTAAAATATTTTCATGTAAAACATGTTGCGTCTAAATGCCTTATCTTCTGTTATAAACACATCATGATGATGTTTGAGCGTTTGATATGCAGATCAACTTAAAAATAAAACCCCATGTAAATTCAATACAGTGATAAAAATTATAAACTAAATTACCACTTAATTTATTTCACGTTTTTCTTCTGTGGAGTTGGACTTTTCTGTGAATTTTCACATCTTTACTTTTATTTTAGGCTTTCAGTGAGTATATCTTTTGGCACTGGCTGATTTTTGTGTAATGAAAACAAATCTCAGATAATGTAGTTTAAAAAACAAAACTATTTTAGCTCCAACAAGGTGATTCCTAACCTGAACGACCAGCCGAGGGGTGATTTATTTGAGCATTTCTCACAGATTTTGCTAAGAAGGTTGGGACATARTGTGTCTCCGAGACAGAGCTTGATTTTTTTTCTTGCAGACGATGATGAGTTACTGGGTTATATGTAGACTTAATACTGGTTCATCCCTTTCGTTCTGCAGTTGTTTTTAAGACTAAAATGAATCAGTTTTTTCAGAGCCGGCTCTTGGCATAGGCGAACTAGGCGGTCACCTAGAGCGCCATCTGCTGGAGGGGGCGCCGAACTGCAGAAGGAAAAAGTAATTATTTGTAATCCCTGGTTGTAACTCTGCTCAGCGCRCCTTTCAATTAGCTTTGTCTTAAAAACTATAACGAAGTATTACAGGAAAAATAAACTACTCTACCCATAAAACACCCCCTCAATGCAGCAATCACCCCCACCCTCTCTCTCGTTTGATTGACGTTGCACTGACTCGTCCTGCTCCGACACTCTGACGGGGGAGGGGCTAGTAGTGCCTCTCAAGTAGCAGTTTGTGTTGACAAAATCAATAACAACAAGTCTGTATTTTGTTGTCCCATTCATGTCAACCTCTTCGGCCGTTTACCTGGATAAAAAGCCTCAAAAATCTGTAAATTTAGCAAAAAATACGTACAACTTGCAACTGGGGGCAGGGCGGGGGGCGGGGGTGCAAAAAATCTAAGTTTACCATAGTACCTTACACTGTCAAACTTGTTTTTAAGGGTTCAAATTGGGGTGGGTGGGATATAGTTTGGTGGGGAGGGGGGGTGCGCTTCAACTTGCCTGGGGCACCAAAATGGTTAGAGCCAGCACTGAGTTTTTTTGATAGTCAAAGGAACAAAAGGTGTCTGGTAATGAGCAGCATGCTGGCCCATTAGATGTTATAATAAAATGTTTTCGTATTTTCAGTTTTATAGAAACCTTTAACATCGATGATGATGATGATGATGATGATGATGATGATGATGATGATGATGATGATGATGATGATGATGATGTGTTGACCGTTTTCAGTTTTTTTTTTACTTGTATTTCTGGTTTTGGGTGCTGAGAAAACAAACAATGTGACTGAAACCACCCCATCGTGTCTTTTATCAAGAACAGACATGTTGTGAAACCATCCTCAGTGCTGGCTGGAGACGTCAAACAAATATGTGAGGAGGGGCCCACTTGTCTCCTTGCTGCAACAATTAAAGCCTTTGAACCCGAAGATTAGGTTCTTTTTCTGAGGAAGTTTTTTTTCTAGCAACAGAGCTGCTGCTTCTCAGTAAAAAGGTGTTCAGACACCTGTCTGGGAGGAGTTTCCTCCCACAGAACAAAAACATGACCGTTAGGCTAAATGGCAACTTTAAATTGTCCCTAAATGGGAATCATTGTGTCTCAGTGTGGGCACTCACACAGCAACTGTGGTGGTTTTATCTGAGCATTTTTTTAAATAACTTTTCTAAGGAGATCTGACTCCTTGGAAGCAAAATGTAAATGAATTAACATTTCTTTACAACTGTTGCGCAGAGTTTTCAATCTTTATTTCTGTAATTCTTTGTTTTTTTAACCCTCCTGCTGTCCTTGGTTGACCCAAGGACAGCAGGAGGGTTATCTGAAGTGTTGTTCTTAAGTTTCTCACAGTCCGTCTGTTGCAGCATGAATAAAATGTTTTTATAAAGCCCCGTCATTCACTGTTTTATCTTATTTATTTTATTTTTCCCCTCCTGAAAGAAGTCAAAATGAAAGTAGCAGCGTTCAACATGAAGAACCTGGGGATGAAAAAAGTCTCAGACAGCTTCGTCTCTGAACATCTAATCGAGGTGATTTTTATCAAGCAGAACTTATTCAGTACAAAGTAAAAAAAAAACCATTAAACCATAATAAATATGACCTAACGTCATGTGTTTGTCTCAGYTCATGTCTCAGTACAGCATCGTGGTGATGCTGGAGGTCGTGGACAAAAACAACAAAGCCATGGAGCTGCTGCTTAAAAAACTTAATGAAGCTTCGTGAGTTTTTATCKAACAGAAAAACTGCATTTTATGTGACAATACATTGTGAACGCTGAGTGTTTTAATATAAACTATGCCATAACAATGTTAATGTTTTGTCTGTTTTTTAAAGGGAACYTTCATATAAAATGGCCCGCAGCTCCTGTCTGGGTCGAGGCACCTACAAGGAGCAATATGTGTATTTCTACAGGTTGGTCTGGACTCTGATCTGTTGAAGATATCAGTGATGCTGTTGATGGTGTTGAAGTATTGTCACAGCAGCTGTGATAATCATTGAAAGATGTTTTTAAAATGTTGTTCATTCCGGAACAGAAATAAACTTTAGACTCTTTGTGTCTCAGAGAAGACGAGGCAGAGCTCAACGCTGAATATCAGTATGAAGACGACCAGGCTGGAGATGAAGATGCTTTTGCCAGAGAGCCGTACGTCGTGCACTTTAAGTGTTCTGACACAGGTTTGTGACGTTGAGGTTTACGTAACAATTTATCTAATTTATTTACTGACTCGATCAAGCGTTTTCCATTATTATATTTTCATCCAGTTGCTGAGGACCTGGTTCTGATCCCAGTCCACACCAGGCCAGAAGACGCGGAGAAGGAAATAGATGAGCTTTARGATGTGGTCACGGCCGTCAGGGAGAAATGGGGAATTGACGTAGGTTTTATAAAACAGTAAATTTAATGTTCAAAATGATTCAAAACAGCTTTTAAACCACTTTAGTACCCTTTCAAAATAAGAGAGCAGAATGCTATGGTGTTTCTTTTGCCAAAGATATTAAATTTTCAGATTAATCTGATAATTAGTGTTAAAAACTTCTGACCACCATCATCAGTTAAATGTTGACACTGATCTTCTTTTCTCTGCAGAATATTGTAATTTTAGGAGACTTCAATGCAGACGGTCATTATCTTTCCAAGAAGAAAAAAACTAAACTTCGTATCTGCAAAGAGCCTTTTTACTGGCTGATCGACGACAGCGTGGACACAACAGCCAGCAACTGCACCGACGAAACCTACGACAGGTGAGTCAGACCAGGTGTCCCAGCAGAAACAAGCAGCAGAGCTTCATTCAGGTGTTTGGGCTCTTGGTCGTGCTGTATGATTTTATTTGGTCCAAGCTTTGGCWGTTGGTCTCAGATTTGACTCTGGAGTCTTTTGGTCTACAGAGCAGTTGGTCATCTAAATTGGTGGCTACCACCCCTGGTCCTCCAGACCCACTATCCTGCATGTTTTAGTTCTTTCCAGGTCCTCAGACTCTTCAGAAACCTGTTAATCACTCCTTCATAAAATGAGGCAAAGCAGGGAAACATGTAAACCATGTAGGATAGTGGGCCTTGAGGACCAGGGTTGAGAACCACTGATCTAAATGACTTTAAGGAGCCCAAACCATCAGCCCTCTACTCCCGTGCTGACAGCTGGGAGGTGTTTGTGTTGAATGTGGTCAAACATGATTCATGGAGGCCAAATCCTCACAAACACACATATACAGACTTTGAAAACCCTACAAAGCTCAATAAATATTAAATATTAGAGACCAGGAAATCATCCCAAAATATGTTGAATGTGAGTCTTRTGTTGATTTTCTGCAAACAGGATTGTGGTCTATGGAAGTGAGATGCTGGACGCCATCGTCCCCYACTCGGCTAAGCCCTTCAACTTTCAGAAAGAGTTCAAARTGACCGATGAAGACGTGAGATTTATTTGGTTTAATGATCTACGTCTCTTTGTTTGACAATAAAAAATGGTTAAAAGTTTTCTTCAGTTTAAAGATAAAACCGGAGCTTTGATTCATCGTGTGTTTGTCTTTGTTGTCCAAGGCTCTAAGGATCAGTGATCATTATCCTGTGGAGGTGGAGCTGAAGACTAAAACAGGACCAAAGACCCAAACTACAAAGAAAGGTTTGCCTTTACTGTGGACTTCAGAGAGATTGYTGTTGCCTCAGTTTGAGCAGATTCCAGTTTAAAAATCATTGGTCTGCATTAAATGAATAAAAACTGAACTAAACTAAATTTCACTATTAATCTTCATTCTGTTGCTGTAAACCAACAGGACCTCAGAAGGATGCAGGAGCTAAAAGAAAACCAGGACAGAACTCTGCAGCCTCGACGTCAAAGAAACGACGTTAAATTTAACAAATAACTGGATCTTACAAATCATTACAAGTTAACTTTATAACAAAAAGCAATACCTCTAAAAATGTTTGTATTTTATTTAAATTCTTTTAAAAATGCCAGAGA
>NW_013952612.1:522754-539603 GCF_001266775.1 Austrofundulus limnaeus
AAGTAACATCATGTATTAAACAGTTTGTGTGTTTTATGCATTTTTTGTACGGAAAGTTAAAGTTCCCATCGGTTTCTCTCTGTATATTCAGTTTATTTATTTTATAAACAGGAATAATTTCACATTTGTTTCATTTTAGAGTGTATTTAGCAATTATAGCAAATATAGTGTTTATCCTAAAAAAAAGTATAGAAACATTTAAATTTTAGCCTTTTTTCTGTTATATCCACTGAAATTGTTAAAAACTTTCTTGATAAACAGCAGACTAAAGACTACATAAAACATCTGATGCATTTGAAGTCCAGATGGATTTTTTAGCTGTGTCAGTTCCTGTTTTTATTTGCTGCTTCAATATTTCCTCTTTTCCACAGCAGGATAAGATAAATTTCCTCCTGCAGGGAAAGGTCTTTGTGATGCTCAGTGTTTAGGAAATTCATTGCATAAACTAGAATAGTTCCTGYAGAAACTGAAAGTTCTTGCCTCGTGCAGTCCGATTTAAATAAAGATTTGAATTTACTGTTTGTTGGAGGTCACTGTGATCTATTACCATCCCAAATTTGAACTAAATATGTCTAAAATGGCTGCGTTATGGWCAAGTTTGCATTATAGRTATAGTGGCCATCTTGGATTTTTGAMTTGGCTTCCGTGTGTGATGAAGATCTTTCTAACCCCACAACAATAGCTAAAAAGGTTTTAAAATGGCAGAGTTAGTGCAGTTTCAAATTAGCTCTGGTGGCCATCTTGAATTTTTATTTGGCCTTCCGAATTTGTCAAAGCTTGTTCTTTGGTACCAGTTTTTAGCTCTGAAAGTCTTGGATGAATTAGAGCCTTTCTTTAAATTAGCTTTAGTGGTTAGCTTAAACATGTGTTTAGCATTCAGAATCTTTTAACTTAGCTTTCAGCTTTGTGTGACAATTAAATATGGTCAAAATATAAGACCAGAGCTTAGATTCATTAATTATCTGTTTGTCTTTGTTGTCCAAGGCTCTAAGGATCAGTGACCATTATCCTGTGGAGGTGGAGCTGAAGATTAGACCATACCGTACTTTTACGGTAACTATTCTTTATTGATACATCGACCTCAGCGCTATCAAATTAACAGCACAAAGCTGAATTTTTACAAAGCAGGTTGGGTACCAGAGTAACTTTCATACAATAAAATGTTAATTTTTGCAGTTCAGATCCAGTTAATTTCTTTGTTGAAAAGTTGCATGGAGCCATTGTGCTCATTTGCAACATAATCTGAGGTCGTTGGGTTTCTAAATAGAAATCAGTAATAAATATAAACGACACAAATACCTGCATGAGCMCAGGTTGTTCAGACAGATCTGATTTACCTGCCTGAAGGAGATAAGGAATAAGAATCAGGTTTTTGTCTCCTGGAGGTCTGAGTTTTAATCCTGATCTTTTCAATATAAATAAGTAGAAATGTTGTTGTTTTTTTATACTATAAATAGTGAGGAAAATAAAACTTTTAACTGTCATTGATAGCTTTAAACAGAGCAGTATCTGTTTTACATTGAGCCTAAAAATCAGAAACTTTAGATATGTGATATTGAGCTGCTCCACTTTCTCCCCTCCTCTGGTTTCTCCCCCCTGGAGGAGCTTTAAAGGGTCAGAAGACACCTGAGATGCTTCACTGAAGCAGGACATCCTGTGCCTGTTGCTCCTCTCTCCCTCAGCTCTGCATTTTCTTCATTTTTATCCATTTTCCACATCTTTTTTCTCCTCATCAACCCCCCATCGTCTCCCTCTGCACCATGAGTCTGAGTCGAACCAAGAGGATCAGCTCCAGCAGRTCTGTCCGGAGCAGCGGCGGCTCCAGGAGGGTGAGCGGTTTCAGTCCGGGGCCGGGGGGCTTCAGCGGGGTCTCCCTGAGCAGCAGTTCCCTGTACGCCGGCGCCAACGGCCACCATCAGGGTCTGGGGGCCTCYCTGACGTCCCTGTCYGTCAACAAGAGCCTGCTTGCRCCCCTGAACCTGGAGATCGACCCCAACCTGTCCATGAGTCGGGCCCACGAGAAGGAGCAGATAAAGAGCCTCAACAACCGCTTCGCGAGTTTCATCGATAAAGTAAACATTTTTCACACGTTTTATAAATTCTATAAAATTAGATGAAGATCCTTCTGGTGATTACTGTCTGAAAGTTTCAACGAAGTCCTTCCAGTGGTTCATAAAATATTTTGCTAACAGAAATAGTTAGTCTTGTGAGATCACTTCATATCTCTCATAGGACATTCTGGGTCAAGACGCACTATAAATTTAGGGGTTCCACAAGGCTCAGTTCTGGGCCCGCTTTTGTTTTCCTTTTATATTACCCCACTTGTCTGCATTATCCGGTCATTTTCAGATATTTCGTATCATATTTATGCTGATGACATCCAATTGTATTTGTCCTTTAATCCACACCAGTTGGACAGTCCTTGTCCAGTGTTTGTCTCATGTCAGTCTCTGACTCTCCAGTAACATTTTGGTTTTAAACACTAGTAAGACTGAGACTTTGATTACATTCATCCTAAAATCAGTCAGACAATCGCCTCTTTTTACCTGGTAGCCAAATCAAAGTTAAAAAATGTAGGAGTCACATTTGACTCATCATRAGGCTTTGAGTCACACATTAGGACTATTTCTCATTTTTACTTTTTTAATTTAAGAAACATGTGTACAATATGACATATGATCTTCAGAGTTGAGAAAATTAGAAAAAATTATTCTTGCTTTTGTGAATAATTACTACTTTAATGCTCTTTTTCCCTGCCTGGACAAGTCTTCAGTCTCACGTCTGCAAGCCTTACAGAACACAGCAGCCAGACTTCTCACTAAATCCAACAAATACAGTCATATCACTCCGCTTTTATATTCACTACACTGGCTCCCAGTGGGCTTTAGAAATTATTTCAAAGTTCTTGAGAGGCTCCAGACTATAACTTTTTTAAAGTTGCTCAGGTAGCCATTTTGAATGAGGTTCATTAAAACTGGTTCATAAGCTATTTTGCTGACAGTGCKGACACAAAGCACTTGGAACTATAAAAACAGATTAACCTGAGTTAGTTTGTYTTTCTCTCTGTGGTTACTGTATAAAATCTAAACGTGGTGAGTAGACGTGAGGTTCCTGCAGCAAACAGACGGTTTCCCACAGAAGGAGGAACGGATTCAGTGATATCTCAGGACATCGATACCCTTTTGAGGGAACATGTCTGCTTTCTCACGGAGTGGGTAACGCTCTGACAAAAGAGGCTTTGTCCTTGTTTCATATCAGCAGAGATTCCCGTCAGGAAGACAAAAAGATGCACGTGAAGAAGACCGGACTGTTTAAAATATACCCCCCAAAAAATATGTTTTGATGCTTTTTAAGTGTTATTTTCCTGATGTGAAGTTTAGATTATTTAAAACAATTCTAAATAATAAGCTCATATTCTCTGTATTTGTTGTTTTTATGTCTTTAGGTTTTATAATCCCACATAATTTGGGAAATTACACCAAATAAGAGCTCAGGACTAAGTTGTTACCGATTGAATCTAATGTTGATTCAGAGGCTGTAAAAAGCTTTATTGTTTAGTTAATTCATTTAGAGGAATAGGCTACACGTCAAAAAGAAAAAGTTGCATTAGATTAAACCAATGCATTATCGTTTTTAAAATGCCTTCAGATTAGTAGTAACAAACGCCAAATTTAGAAAGTTTTTTTGTGTAAAAAGGAGAAAATAACTGCAGATACGGAAGATTTTAGCACCTCAAAAGAAGATGTTTTGAAGCAAAATGTGATTAAATATTACAAATCCTCTTTTTATCTGTCTAAAAAACTAAATATTTGGCAGAATATATATACGTATTTTTTCATGAACAAGCACTCCTCTTTCAAGAAAAGTTTACTATTTGCATAATAATAACTGAGAAACAAAATCCTTTGGAAAATCTCACATTTTTTGAATATTATATGTAATTTGCATACAAATAAAAACAAACAACGTGCAATAAACATACAATACACGATAAAAACTATCATATTGCAGGAATTACAGATTTCTGTTTAAAAATCTTTAGATTTTAGTAAAATAAATCTGAGCTGGCAGCTACACAGAAGTCTTCATAGTATTTTAATATTTTTTTTAATCCTCTAAAGTTTTGCAAATAATCTCCAAAAAAAAAAGGATAAAGAATCCACCCAGGCTTCTAACATATCACCAATGGTTATTTTTCTGTCTTCAGGTCATTATTTTTAATTTCATTTAATGCAATAATGTAGCAGAAAAATATTCAAACTACCTCTATCCAAACAGGGAAATAAAGGAAAAGTTGTGTGTGGAGATAAATAATGCCACTGTTCATTTAGAGGAGTAATTTGATACATGTTGGCCTCTCCTAATGAAACATTTAAGACCAGATTCTCTCATGCAGAGAAACAATTAGCCCTCAGCTTCAGGCAGACAAAGTTCTTCTTGTTGCAGGACGATGACCTGAGTGAAAGTGGAAACTGTAACAGAATGTAATGGTATTTATTAACACATCTTATTGCAGCAGCGATCCCCCGTCTGACTTTAAAAAATCATTTAAAACCCTGAAAAAAGCAGAGAATCCACCTGGGGTTTAAAGATCCACATCCTGAGCTGCTGCTGACGGATATTCAAGCTTTCTGTCCCACTTCCATCCCATTCAGCCGGACCGTAACCTGAGAGATCCGGTCCAAAACGGTTCTGAACAGAACCCGTGCTTTGTAAACTGGGCTGCAGGCAGGAAACCCGAGCCGCAGGACCAGTTCTGGTTCTATCTGCTGCTGATAARGAGCCCTGTGCTGCAGGGATGTTCCTTTGACCTCTGCTCATCAAAAGATGAATTATTTCTCCTKACAGAACCGGTTCATCTGCTGGTTTCTAACGGCTAAAGCTCAAGTGGGTTTTATCTAAAGGAGTGGCCAAAAAACTATTTTTTTCTCAAACAGGCTTTAGCTTCTGGACCATTGAAACAAATCATCCACAAAAACAAAGAACAAAGAACGATTCATAATTTTACAAGATAAAAACTTTAGATTTTTTATTGTAACCAAAGAAACTGCTTTTTCTGCAAAAAGTGTGAACACTGACAGCTGAAGAAGCTGAACTGGGTTGTTAAAGCTAATAGAAGCAGAACACCAGCTAAAAGTAAAGAAAAAATTATAAGCAGGCTACAAAAAAGTATCAAAACACTAGTTAAAAGGAAAAATAAGCAGCTATTAGCTGAAAGTAGCAAAACACTTGCTGAAACTAGAAGGAGAAAAATGATAGCTATTGGGTAAAATAGAAAAACATCAGCTAAAATTAGCATTAGGACTGGTAACAGAAGCAAATGTTTAACCAAAAACAAAAAATAAAAGCAAGTTTTAGCTACTGTTCTACTTGTAACTATTAGTGTTGTGCTACTTTTAGTCTGTCTAGACTTTTGTTAGTTACCATTTTATTTATTTTAGCTGTTATCTAGCCTTTTGTTTATTTTAGTTTTTAGCTTCTATTTTGCTACCAGTAACTAGCCTTTTTATATGTTTAACTTTTAGTGTTTTGCTAGTTTTAGTTTTTTGCTAGTGTTTAACATTTTTGTCTTTTAACTAGCTTTTTTTTAGCTTTTAGTTTGTGTTCTGCATCTTTTTAGCTAGTGTTCTGCTTCCTTTTGCTTTTAGTCAGTTCAGCTTTTTAGGTTATGCTTTTTTTAGCTTTTAGTTTGTGTTCTGCATCTTTTTAGCTAGTGTTCTGCTTCCTTTTGCTTTTAGTCAGTTCAGCTTTTTTAGGTTATGCTCTTTTTAGCTTTTAGTTTGTGTTCTGCATCTTTTAGCTTTTAGTTAMCATTCTGTTTCTTTTAGCTAGTGTTCTGCTTCCTTTTTGCTTTTAGTCAGTGTTCAGCTTTTTTTTAGCTTTTAGCATCTTCAGTAAATTTCGGCAGTCATTCCGTATTCTCTGGATTTTAACAGAAAATTCTACCTCTTTATTTAATTCTATTTTTTGTTTGTTTCATTGGAAGCAGCTAAAAAGTTAAATTCTCTCTCTCTCTCTCTTCCTGCCTCGTTCAGGTGCGTTACCTGGAACAGCAGAACAAAATGCTTGAGACCAAGCTGGAGCTGCTGCAGGGTCAAGGGGTGACCCGGTCCAATGTGGAGCCCCTGTTCGAGGCCTACATGGCGGGTCTGAGGCGCCAGATGGACCTGGTGAACAACGACAAGACCAAGCTGGACGGGGAACTGAGGAACATGCAGGGCCTGGTGGAGGACTACAAACACAAGTAAACTAGAACTCTGGGGTTCTGTAACCTCCGAGTTTTACCATCATTTACCAGATGATCTTTTTCTGCCGCAGGTATGAGGATGAGATAAACAAGAGGAACAACCTGGAGAATGACTTTGTTATCCTGAAGAAGGTCAGACTCATTCTTTCATATTCAGTCCAGCAGGTGTGGCGAGTAAAACGAACCGCTCTTTTGTCCTCTCTTATTGTTCTTTATGGTAAAACACTAAAATCAATAAAGTCAGGAACTTCCACACGAGAACCACTTTTTTGCACTCAGGCTTGTAAAACAGAAGGACTATGAATTTTGGTGCGCAAAAAATTCTTAAATAATTTGAGCTGCTTTGATGTTTTATGATGTCCTTTTTTTATAACAAACTAAATTCTGCCCATTGTTTTTTTAAATGATTCACTCAGGAGCATTTCCTTCACACTGGAAGAATTGTTTGAGTCATTTCTGTGGTTTTCACTGTTGGTCCTACCTTTATTCTGAAATTAAACTTCATCAAATCTCGACGTTCCTTGAAGAGAAACAGATTTGTGACTCAGAGTTTCTGTTTTCAGGATGTTGACTCAGCCTACCTGGTCAAGGCAGATCTGGAGGACAAGGTCGGCGCTCTGACTGATGAAATCAACTTCCTGCGCAGCGTCTACGAGGAGGTATTATCTTTTGTTTTGCATATTATATATTGCTTCCTGTGGGACAACCTCCCCTCCCTCTGCCCTCGATTAATCAAAGATCAGAGCTTTCCTTTCCTTCGGTTCATTATTTTGTTACGAGGAAAAAGACAGGAAGGCGTTCCAAAATATGTAGCTGAAGCAAGGGTTAGCCCCTGCACCTGGGTTACAGCAAAGCAATAACCGCAAAAATGTCCACAACAATTACGGACCAAATATTTCAACTTCTGTCACCTGTTTCTTCTGTAACACTTTACAACTGGTGCACAAAAATTTAACTACTGAGGAACTACTGAGTAGTAGTAGTAGTAGGGGGCGGCTGTGGCAGAGTGGTTAGGGGAGTCGTCCTGGAACCGATAGGTTGCCGGTTCAATCCCCTGTCCAGCTGTCTCAGGTGTTGTGTCCTTGGGCAAGATACTTCACCCCTAATGCCTCTGATGTGTGTCCCATCAGTGTATGAATGTGATTGGCACTGATTAGTCTCCATAGGTGTTTGTACATGTTAGCTTTGTAGAGACCTAATAGAGTGTTGTGTATAAAGTGTGTATAAKGTGTGTATAAAGTGTGTATAAAGRGTTGTGGATAAATGAGGACACAGATTGTAGTGTGAAGCGCTTTGAGTGTCCTGGTTAGTTAGAAAGGTGTTAAACAAGTACAGTCCATTTACTATTTAGTTACTGATTAGTTACCAAGTAGTTACTAAGAACACCAAAGAGGAACTACTGAGTAGTTACTGACTAGTTATTAAGTAATTACTAAGGACACTGAAGAGGAACTACTGAGTAGTTACTGACTAGTTATTAGGTAGTTACTAAGGGCACTAAAGAGGAACCACCGAGTAGTTACTAATTAGTTACAGAGTAGTTACTAAGTAGTTACTGACTAGTTATTAAGTAATTACTAAGGACACTGAAGAGGAACTACTGAGTAGTTACTGACTAGTTATTAAGTAGTTACTAAGGACACTAAAGAGGAACTACCGAGTAGTTACTAATTAGTTACAAAGAAGTTACTAAGTAGTTACTGACTAGCTATTAAGTAATTAGGACACCGAAGAGGAACTACTGAGTAGTTACTGACTAGTTATTAAGTAGTTACTAAGGACACTGAAGAGGCACTACTGAGTAGTTACTATTAAGTAGTTACTAAGGACACTGAAGAGGAACTACTGAGTAGTTACTGACTAGTTATTAAGTAGTTACTAAGGACACTAAAGAGGAACTACCGAGTAGTTACAAATTAGTTACAGAGTAGTTACTTACTAGTTATTAAGTAATTACTAAGGACACTGAAGAGGAACTACTGAGTAGTTACTGACTAGTTATTAAGTAGTTACTAAGGACACTGAAGAGGAACTACTGAGCAGTTACTTACTAGTTATTAAGTAGTTACTAAAACACCAAAGAGGAACTACTGAGTAGTTAGTGAGTAGTTATTAAGTAGTTACTAAGAACACCAAAGATAAACTATTGAGTAGTTACTGAGTAGTTACTAAGAACACCAAAGACAAACTACTGAGTAGTTAAGGAGTAGTTCCCAAGTAGTTATTGAGTAGTTACTAAMTAGTTACTAAGAACACCAAAGAGGAACTACTGAGTATTTACTGAGTAGTTACTAAGAACACCAAAGATGAACTAGTGAATAGTTACTGAGTAATTTCCAAGTAGTTACAGAGTAGTTACTAAGRAGTTACTAAGGACACTGAAGAGGAACTACTGAGTAGTWACTGAGTAGTTATWAAGTAGTTACTAAGGACACTAAATAACTACTGAGTAGTTACTGAGTAGTTCCTCTTTGGTGTATTTAGTAACTACTCAGGACACCAAAGAGGAACTACTGCTTAGTTACTGAGTAGTTACTGAGTACTTCCTCAATAGTTAAGCATTTTTTATGTACCTTATTGTAAAGTGTTTCTTCCACTAGGAGCTGCGTGAGCTGCAGGCCAGCATCAAAGACACCTCGGTGGTGGTGCAGATGGARAACAGCCGAAGCCTCAACATGGAGCAGATTGTAGCTGAAGTCAAGTCTCAGTARGAGGACATCGCAGCTCGCAGCCGAGAGGAGGCCGAGGCCTGGTACAAGAACAAGGTAAGGTGTTCAGGTAGATTATATTGAGCACTGAGAAACACAAACTGAAGGTGGACGTATGATGATGGACYTTTCTTTGCTCACAGTTTGACCAAATGTCAGTCCAAGCCAGCCAGTTCGGAGACGAGCTCCGCATCGTGAAGGGAGATGTGGCCGAGGTCAACCGGCTGATCAGCCGCCTGCAGAGTGAGATCGAGGCTGTGAAAGCTCAGGTATGAGGCCCTGACATAAGCTCACAGGTACAGGCCAAACTTTTACCTGATCCCGTGCTGATRGTTTCTGGTCCCATCAGCGCGCCAGTTTGGAGAACCAGCTGGCTGAAGCGGAGGAGCGCGGAGAGATGGCTGTGAAGGAAGCCAAGGCCCGAACCAGAGACCTGGAGGACGCTCTGCAGAGAGCCAAGCAGGACATGGCCAGACAGCTGAGAGAGTACCAGGTCTGTGAGGAGGAGTCACACTGAGAGGAACAATGGCTGAATGAGACCTGTACTTCTTTATTCTTCTGATCCACAGGATCTGATGAACCTGAAACTGGCTCTGGACATTGAGATCGCCACCTACAGAAAACTGCTTGAGGGCGAGGAGGACAGGTAGGACAGGAGACGAGGACAAAAGGCTGAAATTCCTTTCTGAAGTCCACTGATAAACAAACACAGCTAAAGAAAAAAAAACATCTCCAAAAGTTAAAAGTAGCAAAAAGCTAATTCAAAGCTAAAGTAACAAAGTGTAGCTAAAAGCTAATATAACACAAGTATAGCTAAGAATATCAAAATGGTTTCCAAGAGTAGCAAAAATCTAGCTAAAAGCTGAAAGTAGCAGATTGATAAATAAAAGCTAAAGGAAACATAAAGCTACTTAAAAGCTAAATTAAACAAAATGATAAAGGCTAAAAGTAGAATCATACTAGGTAAGCAGCATAACATTAGCTAAAAGCTAAAAGTAAAAAAATTCTAGCTAAAAGTAGCAATCATCTAGCTCAATGCTAAAGTAGCTAAATGTAGTTAAATGCTAACATATTGTAGCAGAATGGTAACAAGTAGCAAACACGCCCAAGGCTAAATTAGCAATGTGTAGCTATAAGCTAATGAAATAAACGGATAGCTAAGAATAGCAGAACGGTAACTAAAAGTAGCAACATATAGCTAGTAGCTAAATGTAACAACTCAAAAAATCTAAAACAAAAATGAAGCTATAGTTAAAAGGTAAAATATCCTAATGAAAGCTAAAGGATGAAGGTAGTTTCTTGCTAGGTAAAAGCAGCTTAACATTAGCTGAAAGTCAAAGAGTCCATGCTAAAATTAGCAAACAGCTAGCTCAAGACTAAAGTAGCAAAGTGTAGCTGTAAGCTAATGAAACAAAAGGATAACAATGAATTGCAGAATGGTAACTAAAAGTAGCAAATTTCTAGCTAAAAATTCAATGTAGCAGATCAGTAAAGAAAAACAAAAACAAACATAAAGCTGGTTAAAAACAAAAATTAAGAAAATTATAGCTAAAGGCTAAAAGTGGAAAAATGTGAGGTAAAAGCAGCATAACATTAGCTAAAAGCTGAAAAGGTCTAGCAGTAGCAAACAGCTAGCTCAAAGCTAAAGCAGCTAAATGTGGGTAAAAGTTAAGACAAAAGGATAGCTAAAATTAGCAATAAGCATAATTAATAGGAAAAATTTGCCAACAACTTTGCTGTCAAAGTAGAACAACAGAAAAATAAACAGTGGCCATCTACTAAGCTAAAATAAACCATATTTATTGCTCAGGAATTTATTCTCATTATCATAAATGATGAGATTTTGTTAATTCCAGCTCTAAGTGGCAGTGAGAGGACCAACCACAATAAAAAAGTTTTATTTTTCCTTTTCAGACTGGGACAACAGTCCATCCTCAACATTCAGCCCATCTCCAACTACAGTAAGCAACAAAAGTCATTTATATATGTTTAAACTTGATTTATTATTATTATTATTATTATTATTATTATTATTATTATTATTATTATTTATTCATCCATGTTTATGATTTTCTTTCTTGTTTCTCTCCAGGTACTAAAAGTACCAACGGCTACCACAGCAGCAGCAGCAGCAGCTCTCCTGCTCCGAAACTGCTCATAAAAACAATCGAGACCAGAGATAACATCACATACAGCGCTCACTAAAACTCACTGTTTCACTTTGATTTGCTAACGTTTGTCTCTAATTGTTTAGACTGCACCAAATACTTTAAATCACTAGATAATGGAATATTTGATCATTTAAGTCAAACTTGAACTGAAAATAGAAATAGAATTGGTGGGTATTAGTCTAACTCAGTTATGTGGGTAATAATGTGCAAATCTGCTGTTTAACTTTCTGTGTAATCTATTTGCAAGCTTATAAGAAAATGGACAACTATTTAGAAAGCCCTAGAGAAATAATTATCACAAATTAGCTCTTTGTCTTCTGACATTATTTTATGTTGTTATAAAATTGTTTAGATTAAAATAAAGTAAAATGTGGACATGGGTGTGACTTTCTTCTTAAACTATCTTATTCAAAATTAAACTAGATTTGAGCAAAAACGTCTGTGAATTATTTTTCCTTTAGGTGTGATGCAGTGCAACAAACAATGGCTTTGGCTCTGTGTGCTTGCAAACAAAACGGCTGCAATATTTATTTTATTATAACAAAAACGAATTGTTTTAACAGTGTTCAGATCCAGATGACAGCTTTATTACATGAGTCATGAAGACTGGTCAAATAAATAGTAAAGTAGAAAAAAATCTGTACGAAACGTTCTCATGTTGATGCTTAGTTACAATTTGTAAGCAAAATTTTGTGCACGGTTGCCAACTATCGTGTGCATTTGCTTATAAAAACAGCCCAAATAGCTGAAAATAGGTAAACAATTGCAACATTGGTGTAAGAGATGTTTGGGACAATTTTAATGTATTGGTTTGAGTTTATACACTCAGATTTGTTGAGTTAGGCATGCAGATTAACATTTTTTGTTTGCTTGTTTGTTTACAATGAGTGCAAACAAACATTTCAAAACTGCATTAAATCGAATTTAGAAACTTTACTAAATAAACTATTTCAAAGTGCACTATTTGAAATTGTTAAAGTGTAAAGTTTTGTGCAATTTTGTTATTTATTCTAAAATGATCAAACGCTGCCCCCTAGCGGTTACTGTATGTAACGTCACAATACATGTATTGTAATAACGACACTATTATGAATCAAATCTGCTTTTTCTATTATAAACTCGGTAGAGAAATACAATTTTCTGGCTATAACATTACTTAAAAAGCAAAATGTATTTTTGAGCAGTAAAAATGAGGAGAAGAATGATAACATAATCACCAGGAGGATCTGTGTTTGCTTCCGTGCACGAGACTGAAGGGGTTTGTGCGGTCAAGCTTCACGCAGACGCTTCCTGCCACTCTGATTGGCCAGAGCGGCGAAGTTTTCGCGCCAACGCGCTGCATTGTGGGAAATGTAGGCGGAAGTGTGACTGTCGTGTGTGCGCTTGTGGGAGACGGTTGTTTTTGTTGGTGTTTTGGGGTTGAGGACAGGGGCAGCGCCGTGCCTTTTACGGGGGGTTTGGTGGATCTCAAAGTTTCAAACCGGAGCCGGTAATTGTTGCGAATGCGGGGCGAGGAGTCGTCGGATTCCGAGTCGGGGAGGATGGAGGAGAGTTCGGTCCGGAGGAGTTTGGAGACGTTGTGTCAGGAGCTGAACATGGACGAGCAGACAGCCACTGAAGCTATGGACAACTTCACTGCCATATGGAACACGTACACTCTGGAGGTGATTAATATCCTTTAATAACCGGTTACTGTTTAATCATGTAGTCAGTTACACTGTAATAAAGTTATTTAGATAAAAATATACATAAAATAGTGTCCCAAAAACACAAACACCGGGATTAAAGGGGCTTCAGCTGACATGTTTTCAAACCAGGAACTGCGACAACAGAAGCATAAACACACATTTCCTCCTTTAATTAATCTTTTGTCAGAACAGACATTTTAGCATTAACAAAATATGTTTACAAATATCCAAAAACTATGTAAAAAAAGTCGATTATAATCAAACATGAGTACAGTTTTTCTGAAAAAGTACATAAAGTAAGTTTGTATTGTGATTTAAGAGGAATGGGAACTTTAATGAAAGTATATTAATAAGATTAAGCACATTTTTTTCCCTGTTGGATGTCAGTATGTTTCAAATAAACTATTCTTTTTGGTCTGATAATAAACTTGTTCATATAATGTTGCACTTTATTATATTAATACAGAAAGTTTGACCAATTAATACTAGTAAGTAAAGTATATAGMCAGTTACTTAAATAAAAGAACGTGTAAAACATGTTTATTATCTCATGTTGACCTATTGATTTCATCTTCAGGGCTCAAAGGTGCTCCACAAGAGAAGAGGCAGCGTACTGTTAACACAAAAAAGTGTAATAATTGAATTAATATTCAGACATGGACGTTTACCGCCTTTAGATTATTACATAATCTGAGTTTCAAATTGTCTCGTTGTCAAAATGAGTCACTGGATTATTCATCAGCCTCGTTAATCTGTCCCAACAAGTACTGACTGGATATTTTCCTCATAGTTTGCAGTTATGCTCCATTTTTTTCTGTTGTTCTGGTAAAAGTGGAGCATTAATTGTGGTTTGGGCTTATTTTTTTGTCTGCAGGGAGTGGTGGTCCACTGGCTGGCCTGCTCGCTGTACGCCGCCTGCAGGAAGGGCTCCACTCCCACTGTGGGGAAAGGCCTGATGGAGGGAAACTGCGTCTCGCTCACCAGGATCCTCCGCTGCTCCAAGCTCAGGTCAGACACCGTCACTTCTGCAGAACCTGACCTGAGGGGCGGGGGGTTAAAAGTGGGACAAACTTCTGGTGACGTTTCTGTTTCTTGTCGCAGTCTGATCCAGTTCTTCTCCAAGATGAGGAAGTGGGCCGACATGTCGAACCTCCCGCAGGACTTCAGGCTGCGGATGGACCGGCTGGAGCGGAACTTCGAGGTCTCCACCGTCATCTTCCGCAAGTTTGAGCCCATCTTCACGGACGTGTTTCAGAATCCGCAGGGCTGCGAGCCGCCGCGGCAGCCACGCAGCAGGAAGCACAGGCACGACACACACACACAGGCACACACACTTCCTGCACTAAACTAAGGGATGGGAGTTGCGCATTTTGAAGTATTGCATCAGAAAAGGTGAATGGAAACAGCATGATTTGAAAAAACTTCCTCTAATTCGCAAAAAAGTTTATACGCTCGCTTGAGGTGGGTTTTTTTTTTTTAAATAGAGAGGAGAAAAAAAGGAGAGATGGAAACGTACCGAAAAAGCTCTGACGTAGTGAACATTTACCTCACATGTTGATCAGCTGTTCCTGCTGTCTGAACGGTACCAGAGCGACTGCAGCTGGACCCTCCTCCCGCTGTCGCTGTACTCTGTTCTTCCTGTAAAGTGAAGAGAATTGCATTTCTTTCTCTACGTCTCCAGACAGCAGTAACATCACCAGAACCAGTTGATATGACAGAATAATTACAACTTTCCCGACAGTAACAACACAGCTATTGGTTATTGGAATATATTATCTCTTGATATAAAAGTATTAGATAATTATTATAATTTCAAAGCCACTGTAAAGGATTGGTTATTCAAAGGTGTGTTATGAGAGAGGTTGTTAATTGATTCATGTTTTAGGGGTTTAAGTTAATGTTTCTTTTATGAAATTTATGATGGTTTTTGTTTTATTGAAATTTATTTATTTTGTTTTATTTTATTATGTTTGTGTTGTTGTTTGTATTTTATTGTTATGTTGTGTTTTGTTTGTTGGGCCCCAGGAAGGTTAGTCTCTTCTTTGAAGAGACTAATGGGGACCCGTTAATAAAATTAACAAAAATTAACACGTTCCTGATAACTGCTGTCCATGGTCCTGAGGTGTGTGGACCCTGTGAGTTTGTGACTTTTACTTCCTGTTTACTACAAACATGCGTCAGGTGTAATTGATTCGCTTCGAGGCAGTTGATGGAAACACGTCTGATTCACATTTCTTCTTCCTTTTTTTTTGTGAAATTTTAAAAATTGGCTCAAAATTCAATAAAAATTGGATGGAAACTCAGCTACGTTCTCTAACAATGTCTTTTCAGAGCTACAAATAATGATTCCATGCAGATGTTTGCTAACGGTGTATTCTTTATTAGTATAATATACARACGCATATGTATATTATAAATAATGATTCATTGGTCTATATATCGATTTGAATGGTTTATGATTCAGTTATATTGAGGCAAAATGAAAATATCGATCCATATCATCATCATACGTATGCTCGATGGGAATCAATATCATTTATTTATTTTATTTATTTACTGTTATTTTACCAGGCAAGTCCCATTGAGATCGCAGATCTCTTTTTCAAGGGAGGCCTGAGCCTGAAGGCAACATATTGTTCATGTTTTTGTGTTATGGGGGAAACCGGAGTACCCAGAGAAAACCCACACAAGCACGAGGAGAACATGCAAACTCCACACAGAAAGACCCCAGGTTCYAACCGGGGATCGAACCTGGGGTCTTTCTTGCTGTGAGGCGTCGGTGCTAACCACTGAGCCATCGTGCTGCCCAACACAATTGTGTTAGATGGGCAGGTGATATCAGCCGGCCAATGCCTCGTCAACCTCTAATAATATTTGTTTTTTTGCCTGTTTTTTTTATCACATTGAGGTTTTTGTTTTTTCCTAGCCTCGATCTCTGAGCACACACACTAATCAACCCTGAAGTACCTTCATTTTAAGGTTCACATTTAGTCAAACACAGACTCACAAACTGTTTTCTTTGTTTTCAGACGGCTGCCCTGTCACATCAGTGATGTGTTCAAGTTCTGTTGGACCCTGTTTGTCTACACTAAAGGTACAACGAGCTGAACTTTGGCTTTTATTTCTTTCTTTACATTTTGGATTTAAAACCAAAAGAAAGAACCTAAAATCAGATTAAAGTGAGTTCTAAGCTGTGACTGTGTTTCTGTGAAGGAAACTTCCGTATGATCGGGGACGACCTGGTGAACTCGTACCACCTGCTGCTCTGCTGTCTGGACTTGGTGTTTGGGAACGCTTTCCTGTGCTCAAACAGGAAGGACCTGATCAACCCTGCGTTCAGAGGTACGGCTCTGTGACGTCACGTCGGGGAGTAAAACGAGATCGCAGCTTCACCTCTGTCRCTGCGTCTCCGCAGGTTTACCCTCCACGTATCGGAGCGACGGACACGTGGCCCCCTCCGAGCCTCCTCCCTGTGTGCTGGAGAAGCTGTGCGAGCTGCACGACGGGCTGGTGGTGGAGGCCAAGGGCATCAAGCAGCACTACTTCAAACCGTACATCCAGAAGCTGCTCCAGAAGCAGGTCAGAGAGTGGAGCTGGTTTTAATAGTTTCATTTCACTTCTGTTTCTGACCTCATTCTGTTTTCCTTTTTATTTATCAGATCCTGAAAGGAAACGAGCTGCTTTTGACTGAAATGTTGGATCCTCAGAACTTTATTGATAACAAGTAAGCAACAAGAATAAGACTCCTGTCCTTTTTCTCTCATATTAGTCTTTGTTTTTATAGTAGAGCAGAACAGAATCAAACATAAACCAGGGCTCTAGACTAACTTTTTGCACCGGTGCACCTAACATTTTTCCTTAGGTGCACCCAAATTTGCAAACACATCACATTTAACATTAATGTTTTAATGGTTCACTTCATAAAAATCATTGTCTATTAAGACAACATTAACTCACAAATAATTAGTTAACAATCTAGCAAAAATAAAGTTCTCTATTTGAACCAGAATCATAGACATATAACTTACTGAAAAG
>NW_013952612.1:539613-550639 GCF_001266775.1 Austrofundulus limnaeus
GAGAATTATGATTAACAGCAGAAATATTACTAATATTTATTAAATGTGAAAAAGCTTTTTAAAATAATGAAAATAACATAACATGAAAAAGTCTTCGATTTAATTTGTATTAGTTGAATTTTATGTATCTCTCACTAAAAACTAAGCTGTGTAGTCATAAAACCATTTTCAGAACCTGGAACATGACTGTGATGAAGTTGATTATATGTAAAAGCAGCCTGCCGTACAGTGAGCTTCCTCATGCTGCTGGAGTGATCTGCTGCAGAGCAGAACCCGACTGCAAGATGGACTTTACTACTTAGACTTAAGAGCAAGCAACCATCCACATTTAATTTCCACAGTTAACAAAAAATAAAGTTTCTGACTCCGGTTTGAAAAACAAAAAAAAAAAAAACATTTTTGATTCATGGAGGGGACAATTTGAAGGTCTAAGTCCCCATGAGGATTTTCGACCAAATTAGTCACACCCTATCGCCCTGTAAACATTACTAAAACTGAAAATGGTACCTACTGAATTTATTCATGTATAATACGATCATCATTTTTTGAGCTTTAAAAGCATTAAAAATCTAATTATCAATAACCGGTGTATAGTACCACCCCCTTACTTTATGGATGATTTTTAGTGTTAAATTTCTATATTATGAATAAATACAGTAACTAAAAGTACACATGCTGACAGTATTCCTGTGTTGTGTGCAGTAAGGCCCTGAACAAGGAGTACGAGGAGTACGTGCTGACGGTGGGGGACTTCGATGAGCGGGTGTTTCTGGGAGCCGACGCCGACGAGGAAATCGGCACTCCGAGGAAGGCGGTTCAGGAACGGGCCGCGGGCCAAACGCTCGCTCAGAACCAGCTGCAGCAACACGTGGAGAAGGTACGAAACGGTCCGAGGCGCCCCGCCAGCGACCGTCCAGAAACTCAAGCCACTCTGTGTGTGCAGTCCGGCTCCCTGGCTCCGCCCACCCCGCTGACCGGACGGGTCTACCTGAAGGAGAAGGACCTGCTCTTCACGCCCGTGTCCTCGGCCACGCAGAGCGTCAGCCGGCTGCAGAGCATGGTGTCCGGTTTGAAGACGGCGCCCAGCGAACACCTGCTGCACATCTTCAAGTTAGTCGTCCTGTTTGACCCTGAACGCTCTTAGAAATAAAAACTGAACCAGTCAGGGACTGGTTTTATGGTTGTAGCTGGATTTTTCTCTTAGTTTTTTGAATTTTAGATTTCTTGTTTTGTGTTCCAGGTCTTGTTCCAGTGATCCCACAGAGCCCATACTGGCTCGAGTGAAGACTCTGGGGCGAGCCTTTAAAGATCATTACACCAACGACTCCGAGGACACGCCGGGCTCTCACATAGGTAGAGGAGAAATAATTAGTATTGGGCGATGAGGATAACTGGTGCGATTGATCCCATCTGTTCTTTCAGATTTCGCAGAGAACCGTTTAAAACTGGCAGAAATCCTGTATTACAAGGTTCTGGAGAACATCCTGGTTCAGGAGACCAAACGGCTGCAGGGCAGAGACATGAGTGTAAGCAGAGGTGGTTTGTGGGTTCATTTTTTTTTAACAGTTCTTTGTTTTTTCTTTTTTTTTTTTATTCCAGAAACAGAAAAAAARGTTTTTGTGTAAACCCTGGAGGCTGACAAGTTAAAGAAATGTCAAACTAGTTAGCTAACCTTTATTTATCACGGCTGCCTGGTTAGCTAGTTATAAAATTTAGTTTTAGTTTATTCAATTTATTTCGTTCATAAAAACAAAACAGTCCATATACATTAAAATAAAAAATAAAGAAAATCATTCCGTGAAAGTAAAACGTGTTTATTCATCCTGTTATCAGACTATTTAAGGTGGAGACAGATAAGAAGTTTTTTTTAATAAATTAGCTAAACTAGCTATATTAATAAAAATACAGTTTTCAGTTGGTTATAGAAAAGAAAAAGTATTTAAGCTAGTGTTTATTTATGTCTTTATTTGTTTATTTACAGACAGTACCTATTAATGAAAGTCCTCAGCTCCACCTTAAATGCGATGAGAACGACAGCGTTAACTTCCTGTTTGACAAAAAAAGGACATTTTCCAGTATTTGGAGTATAAAATAAAAAAGAATAACCATCTAATATTATATTGGATCACAGTATTTGTTTTTGAAATAAAAATCAAATGACCAGGGACCACTTTGCAATGTTTATGTAGCGTTTTGCTATGTTGAAATTTTAGCTAGCTTTTTGTTTCTTTAGCTTAAATGTTGTGTTTTGCTACCAACAACTCAGTTTCTGCTTCTTAAGCTAACTTCAGCAGTCATTCAGCTTTCAGATTTTATTTGAATTTTTTCAGAAAATTATCTATTTCTAGGTTGAATAGTTTGAAATATGTTTCCTGATTAGAAAAAACTTCAAAATTTTGTGATAATTTAGAAAATAAGAGTTTTTTATAAGTCTGCATGGAGAAGTAGATATTGTCTGTGTAAAGAGCCTTGTTTTGTGTTTTTTCTGTTGGTTTTAATGTAAAACCTGTTTTGTATTAATAAACAACCTGTGCTTGTTTGTGGTCAGGTTCTGTTGGAGCAGGACATCTTCCACTGCTCCCTGATGGCCTGCTGTTTGGAGGTGGTCTTGTTCTCGTACAGCTCTCAGAGGACCTTCCCCTGGATCATCAGCATCTTCAAACTGGCTCCGTTTTACTTCTTTAAGGTGGCAAAATCCTCAAGTGACACATTCCSCTTCAGGTTTTCTGCTGCAGACTAACGCTGCTCGTATCAGCTGCTTTAGGAAATGTGGGACAGAGAAGGCTTAGAGTCTAAAAGTGACAGTTTCGTGTTTTTACCCAGGTGATCGAGGTGTTTATTCGTGCTGAGGAAGGTCTGTCCAGAGACATGGTGAAGCACCTGAACTCCATCGAGGAGCAGGTCCTYGAGAACCGGGCCTGGACCATGGGCTCCGCTCTGTGGAGTGCCCTGGAGGCTGCTGGGAACAAAGTCCCCACAGTGGAGGAGGTTAACTTCTCCTCCTGTCTGGACTCTGGTTCTGGTTCTACAAACGGCCCGTCTCACCTGCCTCTAGTGGCTCACTCCCCAATCATCCACCCTCGAATCAGGGAGTTCAGATCAGGCCTGGGAAGCGCACGTAAAGGTGTGCATTGTCCCGTTTCTGCTCACCTTTCTGCTGTGTGAGATCAGCCTCAGAACTTTGTCTCCTCTCCCCCACGCCCCTGCAGAAGTGCCCCCCTCTCCACTGTCGGTCCACGACAGGTACAGCTCTCCGGCAGCCGGCAGCGCCAAACGACGGCTTTTTGGTGACGACCCTCCGGCGCCCTCTGCACACCTGAACACCATCGTGTCGTCTCCGGCCAAGAGGCTGACGTTCGGTCCGAGCAGCGGCACGCCGAAGACCCTGGGCCCCGGAACACAGACCACCATCCTGAGTATCCCCCTGCAGGGTAAACGTTTTACACATGAAAGAGTTAAATATCTGCTCTGACAGTCAACTTTTATTTTGAAATTTATTTAAAGAGATCCCTGATTAGTTGTAACATTAGACTTTAGTTGAGAAACATATATTTAACTGTAAAATAAAGACTAAAAATACTGTAGGCTGTTTAATTTTTATCATTTTTAAACTAAAATTTTAAAAATATATTACACGGGCAGGGCCGTTTTATTTACACGCAAAGCATTCTGGGTAAATGTTGACGTGGATAGGTCCTCGGTGTGAGTGAGCTATATCCACCCCGAAGGTTAATCTTGGACAATATCTGATYATTGTCTCTTTTAAATGAAACCAGAGAGCGTTGACAGAGAGGAGAAGGRAGAAATGACTCAGCCTGTAACTGAAAATATGGATGGAGGACAACAGAGCTGCTTCATGGAAGAAGAACCTCAGCTTAGCCTGTTAGCTTTAACATTAGTCCCGATGCTATCAGTATTAGCTCAGCGCTACACATTCTCCTCTTGTCACTGAGGTCCTCCATCCACATGACAGAGAGGGGAACGCAAAAATGACTCAGCCTGCAACTGAAAATATGGATGGAGMACCTCAGTTTAGCTTGTTTGTCYCGCTAGCGCCGAGCTAATACATATAAGGCAATATAGCGTCGGCGCTAGCACGAAGGCTAACAGGCTAAGCTGAGGTTCTTCTTCCATGAAGCAGCTCTGTTGTCCTCCATCCATATTTTCAGTTKCAGGCTGAGTCATTTCTACCTTCTCCTCTCTGTCAACGCTCTCTGGTTTCATTTAAAAGAGTCGATCATCAGATATTGTCCAAGATTAACCTTCAGGGTGGATATAGCTCGCTAGCAGCCTCYCACCGAGGACCTATCCACATCTTCATTTACCCAGAATGTTTTGTGTGTAAATAAATTGGCTCCATCTGTGTTAAAATATATTTTAAAAAATTTGTATTTTTACAGTCTTTATCTTACAGTTAAAATAAGTGTTTATCAAGTAAAGTCTAATGTTACAAATGATCATGGATCCCTTTAAAAGATGATTTGTTATTGGTTCTTATGTGTTTGTGTGAATATCTGCAGGCGTGGGTAACGAGCGCACGATTACGCTGATCCCGGTGAAGCCGTGTGACTCCTCTGGCGTCATCACGACTCAGTTCCTGCTGACCACCTCTCCGAGTCGTCCCGCCATCGTCGCCYCGACCTCCGAACCCCAAACAGGAAGCGGTCGACCGCGACGCACCGGATCCCTCGCTCTTTTCTTCAGGAAGGTGAGGAAACGTGATGGCGGCTCGCCCCCTCCTGTCTGAGGCGCTGGAGCGTCCGCAGATGGTGATGTTTGTCGTGGTCCCTGCAGGTGTACCACCTGGCCAGCGTCCGTCTGAGGGACCTGTGCTTGAAGCTGGACATCTCCTCGGAGCTGCGAGGGAAAATCTGGACGTGTTTCGAGCACGCGCTCGTGCACTGCCCCGACCTGATGAAGGACCGGCATCTGGACCAGCTGCTGCTATGCAGCATTTACATCATATCCAAAGTAAGGAAACCAGGAGGAGCTTCATCATTAATTAAGAATTAATTACAGCTGACAGCTGTTTGGGGGMGCTGGCATTTTAACAGCCTGTTTTAATTAAGCAAGATATTGTCCTTGGAGGGAAACGTGGCTGTTTCTGTACAAAAACACTATCAGCATGTTAGAAGGAAGATCAAAAATAGCTCATCGTTTTTGTTTTTACTCGTGTTAAAGTAAGTAAAAAATGCGGGTTCAAACCTCAACCTCAATAAAAAYTGCTTACCTAATCAAACCTGATTTCTCTTTGATTAAAACTACAAACCGCATAACCAGTGGTGGGCAGTGCTAATCCAAAATTTAGTTGCGCAATTTCTAAAGCGCTAGTTGAATTATTTAGGTCCGCAAGTTCAAAAGCYCATATAATCAATAAAACTTAGCAGAAGCTAAACATAAAGGGCAAYTTTATCTCCGTTTACCAGAAAACATCCCAGTATAACCATGAAACATGTCAGCACTTTACTGCCAACTAGTGGAAAGTAAGGTTAGGCACAATCGTATCGTGTGCAATTAATTGTCAGAAAAACATTACCGGTAATCGATTATTTTTGGCACTTGACGATTAATACYATTAACGTCACCAGCTCGGTGCRCCTCTCKGCTTCAAATATGACGAACATTAAAAAAAAGGTTCTGTAATTTATTTATCTATCAACACAATMTAAAATTTGATGTATAGCCTGAAGTCTGTAATTTTGACACAATTTGGAACAGATTTTTACGAAGYGCAAATCTTTCCCACTAAATTGGTCATGCGACCAGGACATAAGGGTGTCCAGGGACTCCAGGGGATTAATCGTCTAATTAATCGTTATCGGCTAAARACCACAATTAATCGTGATTAATTTTTATGCCAATATTGCCCYACCCTAGTGGAAAGATCATTTTCCTCTCACAGATTGGCASATGCAGTAGCGGTTTGGGGAGGTGATTTGTCGAAACACACTTTTGAGTCATGGTTTAATAAAATAGTTGTGGATTGCTAGTTCTGCTGCTWCTTGGTCATTTTCTTATGTTTATGGTAGGGTTTCGGTAAGAAAGCATGCAGACATATTAGTGATTTTAAATGGTTGTAAAGCTGAAGCGATGCATTCTGGGTAGGCTACAGGACGAAGAACAGGAACTCTTTGTTCATTTCAAAATAAGAGTGTGAATTTAAACTGTTCCTTGTTTCTTTATTTATTGTTATTAATTATTTAATATTTATTGCTGCGGTGTCCCTCCAACAGGAGGTACAAACTACACAGCTGAGCCTGGTTCTGCAGATCAAGGGTCGCTGTTTTCACACAGTGGAGGTTCTTTGTGTTAACAAGAAACTGCTTTCTCCTCCCGTGTTCAAGAAAAGGATGATGAAGCTTTAATGAATTGTATGGCTACATAACGTAGTGGATATAAACGGCTCTCTCTTTACTTTTGACATATTTGACTATAGAATTAGGAAAATTATTTGTGATTAGCGCTACTCATTTCTAAATTTAGAAAGCACAAATCCGCACATAATTTGAAGAAATTAGTTAAACCCCTAAAGTGCAAAGGAGAAATTGAGGTCAGCAGTTAGCGCATTTGAGCTTTAGGGGACTAGTGCCCATCATTGCGCATAACGGTAGCATATATGACCCCCCGTACCAGAACTCACCAGAACAGATTTATTGTTTTGGGTGGGGGTCGGGGGGTGTGTGAGGGCTCATTGGTGCGCTGGATGGATAGCTCTTCATCAAATCTAAACAACAACAAAAAAWKTSWMYCMCRRSTGTMMWYWAMWGTMTMWGTTATWAGCACTTTTGTATGTRCAGACACCCCCTTTTCAGATGGAGCCCTCTCCTCAAATATGGGGTCTATCATGAAACCATAGGCTGGAGCAGTGTAGGTCAGACTCTTCTACAGTCCTGCCAAATTTCATGTTGATCGGTGCGGCCGTTTCCGTGCTACGGTTGACCAAAAATCACTGAAAAAAATAAACATTACGAAAACAATATAGGGGTCATAAAAACCGTTGAGTTTAACTCCAGTTCCTTTAAGAACATCGACTCTAACTGTTATATTTATTTAAWTTTAGATCACCAAAGAGACTCACACTTTCCAGGACATCATGAAGTGTTACCGCAGCCAACCACAGGCCAGCAGCCACGTGAGAAACACCTTCATGCACATTTCAGATATTTGAAAAGCACATGGAGGCTCACCGTGTTTGTGTCCTCAGGTGTACCGCAGTGTCTTACTGCGGCGCACCGTCAGGGAGCCTCCGGCCGATGAAAACATGGAGGTGGATTCTGTGTCGGGAGGAGAGTGTAAGATCAGATGACGTAGATCAGGTTTCGCCCGAGTGTTTTTTGTTTTTTTTTTACTTAATGTTTGACGTCTTTGTTCCCACAGCTGCAGAGAAAACCAGTCAGCTCATACGTGACATCAAATCCAACCAATCAGGAGAGGAGGAACGAGGCGACCTCATCCAGTTTTACAACACCGTGTTCGTCCTGAAGATGAAGAGCTTCGCGCTGAGATACGCCACCAATGATAACCGGGTATGAAAATTCTCCAGGGCTGTGTGTTTTTGTTTGTTTTGTTTTTTTTAATGATGCGACTGTGGATCCTCCAGGCGGACGCTCCTCCTCTGTCCCCGTTCCCGTCAGTCCGAGCTCAGCCTCTGTCTCCTCGTCGAGTCAGCCAGAGGCACTCGCTGTACGTCTCCCCGCACAAGAACTCCGCCGGCTGCCTCACGCCAAACTCCTACACCTACAGGATCAACAGCAGCCCGTCCAAGGCAAGAACTCTMTCAGCGTTTGCCAAAATGTCCCTGAGAGTTCGACAGGAAAAAAAAAACWGTAAAAATGAAACTATTCCTTCACAGGAGCTGTCAGACATCAACCGGATGATCCGGCAGGGATGTGTGAGCAGGAAACGGGCCTTCACCATGGAGGGGGACGTGATGATGTCACCGGTCTGCGACTCGCCGAGCAAGAGGGCGTGTCCGGAGAACGGCAGCAGTCCGGACGTGCTGCTGAAGCGTCTGCAGGACGTGGTGTCGGAGCGGCAGAGCCACTGACGACACGAGGCCGAAACTTGTGTCATTTTATACGTTTTGTTTTACACCAAAAAAACAAAAATCATTTTAATTCCACTTTTGTTGCCTCAACATCGAAGATCTGATCARAAAACTGCAAACAGAACTAAACTTTAATTTATCTTAACTCCTTCTAAAGGGATTAATCTATTTTTTTTGGTTCTCTTTTGAGAAATTGTTCAGTTTTAAAAAGAAATAAAAGCTGTACTTACAGGATACGCTCCAGTATCTATCCAGTTAGTACTGTTCATGTACCAGGTTAGTAGCAAAAATGTGCCCGGTAAGTACTTACTGGGTACATAGCTTGTACTAACTTYATCATTTCTTAGTGTTTAACAGGTACAAACATGGTACTCAGTACTAATTATGTACCCAACAGGTTCCTGATATATCCCAGATATGTACCGGGTACCTCGTTCAGATTATTTTAAAGTTTATGGTGACTTTCATTGTAAAATCCAAATGTTTGCTGCCATGACGGCATGTATTTTTACATTCTTTCAATCTTTTTTTTTTGTCTTTTATTGATAAARGTCAGTATTAAGGAAAGTTTAACTCTGGGTGATGGAAAAGAAATTTAAATATTGTATTTAATTTCTTTTAACGTGATGCTTCCTGTTCTGAAGTTRTGTTTTTGTCCTCCCTGTTGATAAATAGTTACATTTTACATGTTTTACAGTTTGTCTTGTATTTTAATGAACGCTGTGTAACACTGTTAATAACAGGCTTAKTGCTAACGATGTGTTGTTGTAAGTGTGTGTAGTATCTACGCATCATGTTTAGATTAAACTGAACATTTTATYTAATCTGTTCAGATTGACAGGATCACTGTGCTAACGTTGGGAACTAATCTTTATCGTTTTTAACATTTAATGGAAAAAAAACTTTCGTGAAACTGAAATTTAACCAAGATGCAATAATGGGTGTTATTAATTTTTATACAAATTGTTCTGTTTTGTAAAATAAATTGTACTTCCTATGATTTATTCTGTGTTCTGTTTTGCTTAGCAGTTTTGAGACATAAAACAAGGTTAAACTGTATTTAACTGAATTATATCCATTGTTCTGCAGGATGTATTTATATATTGCTGTTTTGGTTGACTGAGTTGCTGTTATTTTTCATCTTCAGGAAAACCTACAAAACATTAAAATTACAGCTCATATTTCAAAATAATCCATTCACTGCTTTTATAGAAAACTGAACACAAACTATAATTAGACAAAGTTTTTGGGCCACGTCTGCAAGGAGCTGCCTGTGAGTCATCCTCTCAGAGTGTTTTATTTTTAATTTTTATTTCTCCGTGATGAATGAGACTCACTTCACCTGACCTTACATCTGCTAGAGGTGAGTGGTGAAGAACCCACAAACGCACTGCCATGACACGATTATTCTGCTCACAATGGCTTCCCGCTAACAGATGTTGTTTTCTCCTCTGAGATGAGAGARGGAGCAACGAGTTCAGTGTTTGTTGAGAAAATCTGTGATTATTTCTCAGCAGAGGCCCGACGAAGCAAAATGAGGGATRGCTCAAGCTGTGCTGCTTTTTCTTTCAAACAATTAAGCTGCACCTTTAGAGTTTGTTTTTAAATTCAGCATATTAAAATACATAAAACAGGGTTTAAATCATCGTAGAATCACTCAAAACTGTTCGAACCCTTTTTAAAGTGCCTGTGACATGCCTATCCTTCAAATATAAAGAAAACATCTTTATACTTAAGAAAATTGGTATAGTACACATGGAGGCCTATTTTCTTTTGAATTTGGCTCAGCCAAAGTGAAACAGGAAGTGACATCAAAGGGGAACTCATTTATAAAATAAACTCTCTGGTTTTTGTTTATTAAAACAACATTATTTGAACTTGAACTCTTCTTTGTCTTTGCTAGAGACTCAAAATATTCTAAACATCAGATTGTTCTCTACAGTCTGTGTTGTTGGCTTTTGTTACAACGCTCTGTTTACAAGCAGACATTCCTCTTTGACATCACTTCCTGTTTCTTCACATGCAAACATCTCAACAACCGTTCATCTCAGCGGCGTGAAATTTGTTTTGCAACATGTTATCAATGTCATCTTTCCAAAAATTTATTCATGTGTATTACAAAAAATCTGATGTCACAGGCCCTTTAAAGCACTTGTTCATAAACTGTAATCTGTTCACAAACAAAAAGACACGACAGCCGCTGAAACAAATCTCTGATCTCACAACGTTACAAATCAGTAAAAACAGGTTTATTTTCGAAGCTGCAGCTGGAATCAGAGGCAGATGTGTGAAGGGAAGCAAGGCGAAGCTTTTAGGGCTGCCGGTTTAACGCTCTCTGCGGCGGATGTGTGTTGCCGTGGTAACGTTAATAAAAGATAAAGGCAGGTCTTTCTCTCTGCGAGCGCGTCGGATGTGAGAGGAATACCCAAATGAGGTTTTGTCTTTGTGATCGTGGAACATTTGTGGAAATTTCTGACCCAAAGCCTGTTTTTAACCCTTTAATAAAGAATAATCCCAATTTTAATCTGAGTTTTTCTTTTATCAGAGTTTATAAGTACTCAGTGCAGTGTGTAGCTGGACATAAATCCATCTGATGGTGATTTTTCAGGTTTGTTTGCAGCTAAATCTATTTTAAATTAATTAAAAAAGCTGTTTGTGAATTTTAAACCTGTGAGTTGGATAAACACTAAAGTTTTGTGGACATGTTCTCGACTTAAAATGAAAAAAAATGTACAAATTTATAAAATGTTGCTTACAAACAGGGTGGGAAGATTATATTTTTACAGTGGCCCCTCATGCCACCCCCGTAGGACCGCCACTGATCTGATATAATCCATCTCTGTGGTTCTGGGGGCGCTGCAGCCTCAGATTATTTATGCTCAGATTGATGTGGGTCAGAGGTTCCAGACTCCAGAACCGACTCATCTGACACCAGCCCAGAAAACCACAAGCTGCTTTTGCGCATGGTCAGTGTCGTGT
>NW_013952612.1:550649-559783 GCF_001266775.1 Austrofundulus limnaeus
CCATCAGCCTCCTCCTCCTCCTCACTCATCATCCAGCAGCATCCATCTCTCCGGATGTTCACAGCCGCCTGAATCCCGCCCGGTCCCGGTCTCAGCTCCAGGTAGGACCCTCCCTTCCTTTCCTCTCCCCCCTCTCTCTCTCTCTGCTGTCATCCGGGTCGCTTTCAGCCTCCAGCCGCTCCGTGTTCGGCTCGGTACCACCGCCCAGGATCGGTGCTGCTCGGCGGAATGCTGCCTGGAGACTCGACCCAGCCCCGGAGAAATCCGCATCAACCCCCCGCAGCCTC
Source organism: Austrofundulus limnaeus (assembly GCF_001266775.1). Lineage (NCBI taxonomy): Eukaryota > Metazoa > Chordata > Actinopteri > Cyprinodontiformes > Rivulidae > Austrofundulus > Austrofundulus limnaeus. Next base: position 550,937 of record NW_013952612.1, read on the forward strand.
CTGGAGACCACCAAGACCCGGGCTCTCCTCCTCTCTCAGTCCCGTGAGAGGTGGCGCCTGGTCGGGGTAATGGATGTCGTGTCAGTCGGTGTTTATCAGCTGATCTGTGCGCGCGCGCAGCGGCAGGAGTGATGTGGTCCAGATTTCAGCAGCACCACAAGGTCACGGTGAAGCTGTCGGCCGCACCGTGCCTGTTCAGGGCCACACCAAGCTCCCCTGGCCCCCCGGGGCTCGCTGTGGCCCCCAGGTGCCTGATAAATAAGAAGTATTTCAGCGAGCCACTTTAACCTGAAGCTGCCCAGAGAGTAATGGCTGCAGGCATTAAAATATGTTGTTTGTCTTTCAAAATAAAAGCCCTAAATCCATAATAAGTGTAAAAATATGCTATTTTTAAGGTACGACGAAGTATTAGGACCACACAACGAGATTTATTATTATTATTATTATTATTACAAGAATAAAGTTGTAATATTATGAGAATAATGTCATTATCACAAAATTAATGTCATAATTTTACGATAATAAATTCAATATTACAAGATTAAAGTTGTAATATTATAAGAAAAAAAGTCGTAATCTTACATGTCCATTTTCCGTTCCTCGTTTCCTCCTTATTTTCCACACACCATGTGAACAGCCATATGTGTTTATAGTCTGCGGTGACTTGGGTCACTGTTAGATTAATATGCTTTCATCCAAATTAGCTATGTGCTGACTAAATCTGTCAATGCATCCATTAATTACAAAACTGTTTCAGTTTATCTTGGTCGTTTGCACAATTTTCAAGTCCTGCTACTGATAATTTAATGCTAATGTGCTAAAAGATTAACTATTTATTTTATGCAATAGGTTAAGGGTTTAGTATTGCAACTTTAATTTTAGAATATCATGACTTTTTTCTCATAATATTATGACTTTAATCTCGTAATATTATGACTTTAATCTTGTAATATTCCGACTTTAATTTTAGAGTTTTATGACTTTAATCTCGTAATATTCCGACTTTATTCTCATATTATCACTTTAATCTCGCAATGTTACAACTTTATTCTCATCATTTTATGATTTTATTTTCATACGACTTTAATGTCGCAATATTATGACTTTATTCTTGTAATTTAAATTTTTTTAAAACAATCTTGTTGTGTGGCCCTAATACTCCGTTGTATTAAGGTTTATTTGATTACTTATGTTTATTACAGTTTCTGCATCGTTAATGTGACAGGATCTTGAGWTAAACAATTATTTTACCATCTTAAGCTGATCCTCGTTAATGCAACACTTATTTTCTTTTGTTTGGTCACCCTGGACTGATCCTCGTTTATCTCAACAGGAAGTGACGATGATGAGGAGAAAGAAATGGATTTAAGTAACCACTGAGGTGAGACATATGGGATTCCTTAGGGATTTCATCCCTGCTGTGTCAACAGCCTTCAGAAAAAAGCCCAACAAATACAAAAAAAATCAATAGTTTGTAGCCCTCTTTGACAAACAATGATAGATAAAACAATAATCCACAGATTATTTATTATTTGTTTATTATTATTTGTTCATACAGTGAGGACTAAAAGAACTGGCGGTCTGGTGAAGACATGAGCAAACACCGATGGAGTCGTCTCTGAACACCGTGGAGCTCCGGGAGCTGCGAGGAGCACGGAGAGGCCCGTCTCCAACGCCGGCCTCCGGGTCCTGGACCGCTGCAGGGTCCACGGCCCGGGGCTTTGAGAACGCCTCCTACCAGCAGGACGAGGAGCCAAAGAGCCCGCAGGAAGAGCAGGCTCCCCCGGCTGTTTCTCCACACTGCCAGCCCTCCACATCCAATGACTGTAAAGTGAGTCTAGTTCTGCTTGTGGTTAAAATTTCCTTCAATTTTTAAATTTGGGAATGAAGTCGCCACTTAGTTTTTAAAATCAGTGCTGTAATCTAATCTAATCTGCCCTTTTTGCTTTAGTTTTGCTGCTTGTCCTGTATTTAGCAACTGATCTACCACTCTGCTACTTTTAACTACAAGCTACTTGTAGCTACAGTTCTCCTAATTTTAGCATTTGGCTACTATTCTGTTACCTTTCTGCATTTACTGTAGCTGCAACATTTAGCTGCTGTTCTCCTACTTTTAGCTACTGTTTTGATACTCTTTGCACTGAGCGTCTGTTCTGCTTTTAGCGTTTTAACTATCATTTTAGTTATTTTAGCTTTTAGCTACAGTTTAGCTTTAGCTTTGACTTAGATGTTTTTTTAACTGTGGTTTTGATCATTTAAGCTTCTGGTTACTGTTCTTCTATTTTTAGCTTTTAGCTTTTGTTTTGTTATTTTGCTACTGTTTTGCTAATTTTAGCTTTTATGATCAATGATCAGTCATGGAGTTATAATTATTCTAGCACAACTATAGTTTAGTTTTAGTTTTGATTTTGATAGTTTTGTTTTTAACTAGAGTTTTGACCATTTAAACCTTTGGCTAATTTTTTCCTACTATTAACATTTAGCTACTGTTTTGCTCATTTGATCTTTTAGCTACAGATCAGCTTTAGCTCTGATTTAGCTTATTTGGATTTTAACTATGGTTTTGATCATTTCAGCTTCATTCTGTTGTTTTACCATTAGCTTTTAGCTGCTGTTTTGCTACTCTTTGCTTTTTGCTACTGTTTTGCTCATTTTAGCTTTTAGCTACAGGTTAGTTTTAACTCTGGTTTTGACCATTTAAGCTWCTGACTACTTTTCTCCTATTTTAGCTGCTGTTGTTTGCTACTGTTCCGATGTTTTGATGTTTTGAGCATTTATTACATTTAACTATTGTTCTCCTACGGTTTTTAGCATTTAGCTCCCTTTGGCTTTTAGCTACAGTTTAGTTTTAGCTTTTTTTAACTATGTGTTTTGATCATTTAAACTCCTGTTTTGGTTGTTTTAACTTTTTCGGTTCAATTTTGTTCTGAACTCTAATTGTTTTTTTAATTTATTTTAACTTTCTTCCTTTCAGCAGGTGGTCTCGCCTCAGTCTTACGATGATGATGAGGAAGGTTCAGGAGGAGGAGCAGGAGGCGCAGGAGCAGATGGAGGTCAGGACTTCACGGCGTTCAGCCCGGCTGAAGACCAGTCGGCTGACTACGGCTTCATCCTGGCTCTGGTGTTTCTGGTGAGCGGGATCGTCCTGGTGGTCATCGCCTACACCATCCCCCGGGAGGCCAAGGTGGACCCGGACTCGGTGTCTGCGCGGCAGATGGAGAAGCTGGAGATGTACTACGCTCAGCTGGGCTCCCACCTGGACAAGTGCATCATCGCGGGCCTGGGTCTGCTCACCCTGGGGGGGATGTTCCTGTCGGTGCTGCTCATGGTGTCCATCTGCCGAGGCGAGATGTACCGACGCAGGGCTGCGTTTGTCCGGCCCAAGAGGACTTACGGCTCCGTCAACCTGAGGTTGAAGCAGCTGGCGACCGGAGAGGCGGGAGGAGGCGAAGGCGGGGATGGAGGTGACGGGTTTCTGGTGGAACCTGCAGAGATGCAGGACCCCAAATCTGAACCTGGACCAAGCAGACAGCTTCCTGCTGCTGCTGCTTCGACTTCAGCTGCTGCATGTGGAGTGTAACTGAGTCAGGGCCCTGTTGCATTATGGGTACCCAGTTCTGTGCCCACAGAGGAAGCACATTGTTAGCACACAGKTTTCAGCTGGAGGGACCCGCCTTTTATCCCAGCTGAGACGAACAGAACCCAAAAAACTAAAAGATATTTATTCTAACCGAACAAAACGGATGTATGACTTCACAACATAGGGCTGGAAGAGTTAGAGGATGATGATGAAGGTAAGACTTTGGCACATTCAGAGAGGATTTAGTGCACATCAAAAATCTGAGTCTAATCAAAAACACTTTCACAATAAAAGCACATTATTAAAAAGAAGCACCGTAGGGAGATTGACACTTATTTTGAAATGTTTGATTTTCAAACTTCTCAATATGATATYAACAGTAGCTTTATTCTGAAAACTTGCATAAATAACAATCAAATATACCTAATTTGGCTATACAGAATGATAGTTTGTATAAATCTACGGGAAATACGATATAATTATTGAACTTATTCAGTGTGATGTGAGCAATTTTAAGTTATTTTCACTGCCAGCAATAAAGATAAATAAACAACCTCCTAAAATTTACCTAAAATGTTGCAAAAACACAACAAAGCTGCATTAAGTACTGTATTTTAATAAACATACTTACTGTAGGTGGCACAGCTGATTCTGTATTTAAAGGAGCTCTGAGTGTTTTCATCTGGACGAAGCCAAACAAAAAGTTTGCTTTAGAGAGSAACAAACCTTTAATAACTCACCGCCTGCTTCTCTGTTTTCTATATAAACTGATGTTATTTATGTGGTGTAAGAGTACAATATGCCTTAATGAGTTATCACACTGTAAATTGTCTATACACTTATAATAATATGCTGATGTATGCCAGTCTGTATATTGAGCCAGTTAGCCAAGGACCGTGTAGCCACACACACACACACACACACACACACACACACACACACACACACCTCGCATTTATAACTGAGCAGGTGCTTTAATTCCCACACCTGAAACTCGCTCACTGATTCAACGCCGTTCTGCTGCTGAACTTCTTACAGCCCAGTTTGAATTCACACACAGGGATGCAGGATTAGAAATACTTGGATCCATTTTGTGTTTTTTTTTTTTAAGTCTTTTTGTTTTTAGAGCTCAGTAGCAACAGAACGGGTCGTTAAAACAAACATCCGAGTGAGGAAGAAGGAAGGCGGGGAACATTTATGATGAACGTCTGTGATTTAAATCGAAGGTTATGTCATGTAAAGTCTGAAGAAATTGCAAAATAACTAACTTGTGAATGTTTCGCCGTTTGAATATTCTTTGCAACTTGCAGTGTTTTATACAAAATAAATAAATTAATAAACTGACAACAATTATTTTATTGGAAGTATTTTTAATTTAACTAAATATAACCATAATTGCTTAAAGGTAATCATTGCAAACTATTAAAATCAAACAAAAATTACATCATGTGTTGCAGTTTGAATGTTTTTTTTTAAATTTTAATAATTTTGCAGTAATTACCTTTAACCAAAATAAACATTTAAGAACCCTTAGAAGAACTTGTAAACTTAAAGAAAATAGATGTTTATGTTTAAAAAAATATTTATGAGCCAGAGGGAGCTGCTACTTGTTTTTTTCTACTTGGTAGTTATTCAGGGGCGGAGCTAAACTTTTTGGTAAGGGGTGGGTTTTGGGGGGGGCACATACAGATAAAGAAAAGCACACTTCATGATGGCCGGCACAGCCAGTTCCAAATGCCTTTAATTCAACCGTTTTAAGGAATTTGATGATTAGTGTGAAAGTAGCCGAAAACTATCTTTACTTAATTCTAAATGCTAATTACAAATTCAAGATGGCCACCACAGCTAACTTTAWAAGGTTATAAATCAGCCATTTTAAGACTTGTTGAGAWAAAATTAGTCGTGGAGAAGCTAAGAATAATTACATGCTGATTACAGATGTTAATCCCAAAATTAGGCTAACCACTGATGCTGATGCTAATTTTACAAAGGGCTATAATTCAGCCATTTTTAAACATACATAGCTAAAAATTTAATATAGCTCATTAGTATTAGAGAAAATTTTTAACAAAATCTACATGCAAATACAAATTCCAACATCCTCACCTACCAGTTATTCGGGGGTGGCACCTGGGGGTGGCCAATCAGATGCCACCCCAGCCACCCCTCTAGCTCCGCCCCTGCAATTAAATAATTATGTGCAGGCGTGGCCCATTACCCTTTTTTTTTTTAAGTGACCAATATCGTCTGACTAATCTGTCCATATGTCATTTTATAAAAACAGATTCAGGCTCATCTGATTTGTTTTATTTATTTGGTTGCAGGTTTAATTCCGGCTGCAGTTAATCTCTGCTTGAAGTGTCCCCGAGCATGAAACAGAACAAATTTTAAAAATGAGGAAATTGTTTAATTGCCTTAAACAGTCGACTTTGAAGTTTCTGGGTTTTGTGATCTGAAAGTGAAAAATGTTTTGTCAGCTCAGATCATCAGCGCTTGTGCTTTTATTTTGTTTTATTTTCATTTTATTTTTTATATTTTTTTACCAATGACAATGACTTCTGCTGTGATTACACTCATTTTAATGTAAACATGTAGAAATCATGGACTCATTTCTTGTTTGTTTCCACTCAGAAAAAGCCAGAATAAACTGTCATCTGTGACCAACTGCTCTGTAAGAAATTTAAGATTGGTCTTTTTATTTCCATTTGAGACATTTCCAGCTTTGTCATTGTCAGCGCTGCGTGAACCTAAACTGAATGTTTATGCAGGGATTTAATGTGGCATATAATCAGGTTTTCAGAGGACTATAAAGTATTTTAGTTCATTTTATTTTCATTTTAATAATACTTTTTAAAAATAAATGCTTTTCTCCCTGCAAAAAGACATAAAAAATGAATCATACATTGTAAAAAAGTGCTAATTTATGAGACTTATGAGAACCCTAAATGTGTTTTAGACTGAGATGTGCATCGTAGAGGTCAAAGGTCAAAATGTTATTTTGCTGTAGTCCCAGGAGAGCGGCAGAAACCGGTGCAGGAGCTGTTTTTTTTTCTGTGAGGTGGAGATGAGGCGCTGCTGTGTGACATGAGGAGATTCTTGATTCTCGCCTCGTTAAGGTGAGAAAARAACAAAAACGAGGTGCGGTTCAGTTGTTTTAACGAGATTTTATAAATTACTTCTGAAAAGGTGTGACTTTAACTGTCAAAATAAAAGGTTTAGACACAGATTTTACAGTTTGGAAGTGATCAGACTTACTTGTTGTTRGTTTAGTATTTGATTAATTTTATTTAATTAAGACGTAGGTAAACAGGAGCACGAGATTCTTAGAAAACACATTTCTTTTCTCTCTGGCAGTTCTCCAGCAGCTCTGCTCTACTTCAGAGGAAAATGAGTTCATGTTTAAACACAGAAACAGTCGGTTATAAGAAACAAGAGGACAGATTAGGGGGAAAAAGGATGTAAAGTGGTTTTATAAAAGTATATAAATAAATAAAAGCAGGTTTGTGTGACTCATGTTTGAATGTCAGACAGGAGCACCTTGTCCAAAAAGACCTGAGAGTAAATCAATCTTCATTCAGCCGATGACTCTGTGACCACAAAGAGAGACTATTTATACCCCCGACTGTTGGTGAAGCAGGTCTCAGATGTCACACAGAGTCCTTGTGAGGACAAAAACTGAAGAGGTGACTTTCTTAAATCCTCTGCTTTCTCTCCAGGCTCCAGGAAAGTGCTGTGATTTATCATCATTCTGTACACATAATGAAACAAACCTGGTCTGAATCTGACCCATCAGACACACCCGGGTGGATCAGCAGGCAGATACAGTATTTGAGGGGAAAAAAAGTGCAGATCTCCTGGTATGGTTCAGGTTTGAAAAGTAACATTTTCAACTTTCAAAATAAAACCATCAACACTACAATGTGACAAAAGTCTTGTTTTAAAATCTGGGTGTCAGTGTTATCAGTGTGCATTGCCAATGCAATGCACACTGTTGTGATTTGTTTCCCATCCAAGTCATCTCAACTATGCCATGCTTCTCCTCCTCCATACTTTGTCCTAGAGCTGCCATTGTAATTTATATCTGTAAAGCCCCTGTGCCAAATGATTGCTATGCTTTTGGTGCCTGTAAAACTTATAGTTRATGAAATATTAATGTTTAATGAATTATAATGGCAATCAATGGAGCCTTTTATTGGTCCAAAACTGCCCCATGTTGTACTCACCTTGGTATTGCACCATAGTTTAATATTTCAACTCAGTAGTTCAGTGTTTACTATACTAATATGATTGTATTTTGATGTTTTACAATAATATTGTCTTAATACTGCTCTATTTTTGTAATATTATGCAGTTTAGTGTCAATAATTGTATTGGCAAGGTAAACTCTTTCTGCATACATACAATCCAAGCCCTGGGACTGTCCTCTGCCACAGCTCCTATAGTGTCATGGTGAACACTGTGGGATTTCATTCAGGAGATCAGAGTTCAATCCCAGCTATAAACAAACTGTTTCAGTAAAACTACATAATTTCAGTTTGTTATATTGTCACACAACTACCCTCATTACAAACACCTGCTGACTTGGCAGGTGTTTGACTGATAATAATTAGAAAACACATTTGAACTTGGTCACACTTCATTTTGTAAGTCCAATGCTGCAGGCAATAACATGCTATACATGGCAATGCACAATTGTTTTTACATCGTAAAACCCATGTCTAGTTTATTGTCTTCAATAGAAATGTTATTTGTGAATTTATACCTTAAAAAATCCTTACCCAGAATAAATTGCCCATAAATTGTAAAAAAAAATAACTAAAAAGACACGGATGTTGAAACTAAAACGTTTTGCTTTAATTTTTGACAATGTAAGAAACCATTTAGAACATTTTAAACACTAAATTTGAATTAAAATTGTAGTCTAAGTTCTATATTTCACTGATATATTATCAGAAAACATCAAACTTTCATTTGCTCAAATGCACAATAAATTAAATCTGTGTGCCGATATTAAATCAAAACAACTGTTGGCACATTTTGCTTTGTTCCCTTCTGTGTTCTGTCTCTGCCATTTTATTTTTTATTTAGTGTGCAGGGATGAGTCATGATTTCAGAGAAATCTTCCGTCAGGATGACTCATGATCTTCACAGAAAGATGAAATCTTCTTTGTGTTCCAGCTCAGGTGCAGCAGCTGCTCCCACCTTCTGCATCAGAGGAGAATACTTCTCTCATTAAATTAAACACATCAGGTGGACGTATATATATA
>NW_013952612.1:560489-564036 GCF_001266775.1 Austrofundulus limnaeus
ATATATACATACATATATAACTTGAACACCTAGTTTTATTTTCTTGAAGTGTGTGTATAGGTGTGAGTGTTTTGTGTATATTAATTAACGAGGTTATAATTATTGTACGTAGGTGTGAATGTGTATATGTGTGTATTTATTTATATATGTACGTATGTACATACATCTGTTTAAGTTCGGCTGCTGGGTGTTTGGTCTCTTCATTTGCTGATGGTCAGATGTTGGGTGTGGTGTCCTGTATGTTTTTAGTGTTCATTTCACGTTCTATAATTTCTGTTTCTCTCTTTACTGTTCTTATATTTCTCTTCTACTTTTTCTTCTTTACTAAAGTATTAAAAAAGCCACTGATGATGCAGAAATTAAGAAACTAACATTCAGTTTTGTTTTCTACTGAAGTGGCAAAAAAAGGATAAAATCATCTTAATGTTAATAATCCACCTTTGTGACTGCAGCCTCCTGAAGACAACCACTTCCTGTTTTAGATTCTAAAAATAAAAGCACTTCCTGTTGTGTTTTTTTTTTCTGCTCATTATTTAAATTTCTCTTCTGATTGCCAACAGCAGCCTCCCCTCAGCTTCACCTGCTGAGGAAATAACAGCCTGTTGAGCAGGAAGTGATTTAAATAAATAAATAAATAAAGACATTAAAAACTATCTTGTTAAAGGAAAAAAACCCAGTGTAAAGTCATTTTTATTGAAGTTTTGGCAAAAAATATTTATTAAACTACACTGTTCAACCAACAACCCAAACAGAAACAACTCCACAGAGCTATCATTCATTATTTCCAACAGGAATACAAATTATTCCAAATAAACTTCCTTTTATCAGTAAACTTTACCCACAGGATGCAGATAAAAACGGCTGTTTTCACTCTTTATAAATCAAACTTATTTTGCTTTCATGGAAGTCCACTCGACTTCACAATGAGGTTAATTTAAATCAGTGAAGGTTACACAACTTTAGATGTGGGTTCAAAACAAAGAAGTCTCCGAACGTCTTCTTTACATCAATAACTGCYTGTTCTGTTTATTATTGGATAAGAGAAATCAGAATCAAAGCCCCTCTCCTCAGAACACGGAACAAACAACAAGGTTTCTTTGAACTGGATCAGTTTTTTGTGGGGAGAGGTCAGCAGGGTTCTACATGAACATGTCATCATATCCAGGCGGGGGCATGTGGTCCGGGTCTGGCCTAAAAAACACACAGAGTGATGTCATCATTGCTGCGTAATAACTTTAGTTCAATTAAGACTCAAGTCTTTGATCTCACTGTAACTGAGTCTACGTCTCACCCTGGTCTGTGACGTCCAACGGGTCCAAACGGGTCGAAGCGAGCTCCCGGGGGCACGGCTCCAGGAGGCAGGATGTCGGGTATGCCGCTGGACGGGTCGAACCCGGAGCGAGGGTACCCGGACCTCAGCGGGTCGACGATCATCCCACCACCACCTTGAGATCTGAGTTAAAAAGAAGCAGGAGATTTTTTAAAAATCTACATGAAAGCTTCCAGTGACGTCGTTTCTGTGAAAACATTTCAATAAAAACTCAAAAATAAAAAAAATAAAAAGAATATTTTAAGCAATGAGAAAGGATGCAGCTCACCCTAAAGGATCCAGATCTGCTCCTCCGGCTGCAAATGGAGGATCTAAAGAGTCAGGCCTAAAAAACAAACAAAAAAACTCATCAAATCTCTTTAATCTTTCTCTGATAATTAAACTGAATTAGTAAAAATCTAAAAGAGGAAATAAAGTAAAACCAGCAGTAACTTCTGCGACACGTCTGGTATTGAATTTTAACAACTATCCGAAGGTAAAAGGGATCATTTAAGGCCAAGCACATCAAAGAAACCCGAGTCCAAAGAAGCCGAGCGGGACTTTATCAACTCTGGTGCAGCGAGGAGGTTTTCAGGAATGATTTTATTATAAAAAGAAATCTGAGGCAGAATGCAAAAACAAGACATCCTGGTCTGCACACTCCAACTGAAGCTCAGGTTTTACTGTTTTTATGGACAACATAATCTTTAAAAAATACTCCCTCAAAATTTGTCCTTTAGCTCGTCAAACTCAGTTATTTTTCCAACAACGTGCTTTCACTTATCCAGGAAAAAGAACGAAACTGATTTCTAATTTTTAACTTTTCAAATCGCTCTTTAAACATAAGAGGCCATAAAAACGTCCTACTTTGTAAAAAATAAAAAACATGTTCACAAACAGAGCAGGTTTTATCTAAAACTAATTAGCCTCCATTTCCCGGGATTGTGATGAATTTTCTGGGGGCAGTTTGTGAATAAATCTCAGACTGATGATGTTTGAGACACAAACCAGTGAGGACGGGTTCCCTGGTGGGGATGTCTGCTGGGCATGCGGAGGGGGTCGCTGTCCTCTTCCCGTCTCCTCTGTGCCTCCTCTTCCTCGTCTCTCCCGCTCTTCCTCTCCGCTTTCTGTTCCGTTTGCCTCTTCTGGGACGGCAGCAGCTGAGTCTTCACGCTCTGTGACAAACCGTCTGCGTCCCTGAAAACACTGCAACGAGCAAAGTCTGATCACTGACGGTGGTCCGTGAGACTACGTTTTTTTTTAAAACACAAATCTCAAACTGACCCGTCAAACGTGTGCAGCTGATCGGCGTTGACGTGGTCGTTGATGTTCACCGTTAGGTCCAACACCTGCTGCGTGCTGGAGTCCTTTAGAGATGCACACACAAGCAGAACGACAGCATGTTTCACATCTGCACGTGTTTCACAAAAAGCAGCGTAACAGAGAGGGTTGATCGTCGGGTTTCACCATCAGGTTGAAGATCAGAGCCGAGTCCACAGTGATGGCCTTCAYCAGTATTTGTGCGTCTGTGTCGTTGGCTTTGTATCTCAGGCTGTACAGCTCCTTGTTGTTGCTCCAATCAGCAGGRAGCAGCTCTGATCTCTTATCACTGCTGCGAGGCTGCAGGTAAAGGTTGGATAAATACAAAAAATTTAAACAAAAAGCAGAAAAATTATCACAGTCTGAGAAAACAAAGAGAAAGTTAAGTTTTAAAGGTATTTCTGGTGCTTCACTGCTTAAATATGTCTGACTCCACAGAAGGTTTAGCCTGCTAAGATGACTTGACACTTTTTTTATTTCAGGGCTTTAATTTAAACCAACCTTCAGCTGATTCTGGATCAAAACAGATAAAATCAGTAAAGCAAAAACATTTCTAGACTKTTTCAGGTGACAAAATCAATACACAAGAACGAAACGGCCATTTAGYAAGCTAATCTAAAACATTGCGCAAGTAGCAGCTTGACGTGTACAGAACTCTATTAAGAAAACTGATCGTTTAATTTCTACCTGAATAGACCATGAAGATTCTACAAGAAACAGCGACTTAAAGTATTTTTTCTGAATATATACATAATAATGTTTCATTCGGTGTATAGTTTATTTGCTATAAGCTTTACATAAAAACGTGACACCTGATTCAGTTATGAAGAAACCATCGTCATCAGGCAACATAATTATTACGAAGCTAACAAAACAGTTCGGTCGTCATCCATTATTAAAGTTCATTTAATTTTATTA
>NW_013952612.1:567072-571128 GCF_001266775.1 Austrofundulus limnaeus
AATATCAAGAATTTATTGTCTTGAAACCTGGTGAATAGTTTGGTCAGAGAACCTTATGCACACTAATAGTTACTATCACATGTAGAAGATGTGAGGAAATCAAGGGTGATGCTTTTTCCACACTCTGCTATCCTTTAACCTCTTCAAGAGAAGACACCAGATCAAATCAGATCGATAAATTATGAACTTCTAATSCTTAAAACCACACTTGACCTCCAAGACCAAACAGCCTAAGTTGAATTTCATAATATTTATGCCAAATAAGCAGGGAAAAAAGTAAAAATAAATAAATAAATTGCTAAAAAACATTTTAATGATTTTATAATTGACAAACAATAAAACATTTTTATGTTTCAAACACTTCATAATCAAGGATGCRAATAAAAAGCCTTCTTTAAAATTTTAATATATGTTTAGGTCTACACAAGACAGACTTTCCATAAGTTTTTTGATAAGATATAAAATCTAAAATTGCCTTACTTGTTATAAACCATCAAATAAATTCTGATAACTTTTCCAGAACTGTCTTTAAGACTCATCTTAATATTCAGTTAATGTTTCCCTCTTGTGTGGGTTCAAAAGTGTTTCTGAGCAGACTGAAGTCTAAAACTTTGACCTCAGTCACTGCGAAGAAGAGTTTTGRTTCCTGTGAGCTTTTGTGTGTCTGTTTAAACTGTTCTTCCTGCTAAATCTTTCTCCACAGTCCTCACACACAAATAGTTTTTCACCAGTGTGGACAACCTTGTGGCTGTTCAAATTAGTTTTACGGTTAAATTTCTGCCCACAGTCCTCACACTCAAATAATTTCTCTCCCGTGTGAATTATCTTGTGGTTGTTTAAATTAGTCTTCTGGCTGAATCTTTGTCCACAAAACTCGCACTCAAATGGTTTCTGTCCAGTGTGGACTCTCATGTGTGTGATTAAACTTGTCTTGTAGCTAAATCGTTGTCCACAACGCTCACATTCAAAGGGTTTCTCTCCCGTGTGGACCCTTATGTGCGAGTGTAAACTAGCCTTTTGGCTAAACCTTTTTTCACAAAACTCACACTCATACGGTTTCTGTCCAGTGTGGACTCTCATGTGTGAGTTTAAATGAGGCTTCCAGCTAAAACATTGTCCACAGTACTGACATTCAAATGGTTTCTCACCTGTGTGGACTCTCATGTGCGAATTAAAAATAGATTTCCGGGTAAATCTCTGACCACATAGCTTGCATTCAAATGGTTTCTGTCCCATGTGGACCCTCACGTGTGCATATAAATTAGACTTGCGGCTAAATCTTTGACCACACAGCTCACACTGAAACGGTTTTTCTCCTGTGTGGACTATCCTGTGTGAGTTTAAACTTGTTTTTCTGGTAAATATTTCACCACATTCGTCACAACTAAATGATTTGGGTTGTGTCTGGACTCCTCTGTGTGACTCCATGGGTTTCTTCTCTCTGACACTTTTCTTATGACTCAAATTGTTTGAATGTTGTACTGTTGAGTCTGACAAGGGTTCCAGCTGAGAATCAGGACTGTTCCCATCCTCCTCCTCTTCATAATCCTCACTGACTTCAGTCTCTGAAGAGCTGGAAACATCTCCATGAGGATTCAGATCTGGGTTCCTGCTGGTTTCTGCTCCTCCACAGTCCTCTCCATCAGCTTCTACTTTCATCTGGTCAGCTGAGCTGCTGGTTGGAACATCTCTGTGGTCCATTTGGTGCTGATGAAGCTGAGAGAACAGAGGCTTCTCTTCATCATCCTCACTCTTCACAGTAACTGCAGTGAATGAGAACTCTGTAGCATCAGTCTCCTCCTTCACACTGAGCTGCTCTCCCTCCAATCTGGTCCAGAGTTCCTCCTGTTCCTCCTTTATGTGGAGGGGCTGTGGGTCCTGCTGGTCCATATTGGGCCTTCCTCCCTCAGGAGCATGGACTCTAATCAGCAGAGTCTGCTGAACATCTGCGGGGAACACTGAAACACAGACAATATGGAGAAARACAACTTTATATTCACTCAMACATCACTTGTGTTGTTGCTTCATGTTCTGTGGATCAGAACTGGTCCAAGTVAACAAACATCATTTTATTCACTAAGAGACAAACAAATATCTGTTTATCATCAAAAATATCTAAAATGTTTCAAAACAGTGACCTGATGTGGGTATTATAAATGTTGGAGAGAATACTATAAAGAAACTAGCATTTTAAATTTTCAAGTCTGGTGGAACTCTTGTAATTTTTAAAAATTTTTGAACAACTATTAGAACTGCTTGCACATTTAAACAGAACAGAATGACACATAAAGGTCCTTTAAAMATGGCAGCCAAACAGCTCACCTAGCTCTGTCAGTGTCCAGTCTAGTGTTTCTCTAATTCAGCAATTCTGCCTTTATTCACATTTTTTATTACAACCAACTTATACTTTCATACTATCTCGAAATTGTACGCTTAACTAGGAGAAAGACAATACATTTCAGTGTTTACTCCCATCTGGGACGAACTTTGTCGCGTCGTTATGACGTATCTGGATTCAACTGCGGCCTCCGCAACAAACAGAACACTTCAGCCTGCGTGACTTGTCTACTGAATGTATAAATCCATTGATAACATTAATATGGGTATAACGTCTCCAACCTAATCGTTACTGAAATATATAAACAGGCTCTCGCCTCTTGATCTCCTTATTTCAGTATGAAGTCGGCCGCTTGATTAGCATGCTAAGCTAAAAACAAAGAAGATGGTTTACAGGTTTTTGATAATATACGTTAATAAAAAGCCACAGATAGTTAACGCCTTACAGCGAATGAAACAAACACAAACCTGACACTCGCTCCGTTTATTCAGCGGTGTCTCTGTTCCGTCTGATGCGATGATGACAGCGASATTAAAAGTCCAGTCTTTCATCTTAGGCGCGTTCACAACAGTCACGTGACGTGGGGCGCGCGGCCGTGCTCGTCTTCTGCTTCGGATCAAAACAGCCTGGATGAATCTGTTGAAGAAATAGGAACTGTCGAGTTGGAGAGAAAATGAGCTCAGGTTTGACTTTGTTCCTTCGCCACAACAACAACGATGGTAGCTAGCTGTGTTTAATATGAAGTTAACGGATTTAGCTCCTTAGCGGTTGTCTTTTGTAGCTTAATGCTACCAAAGGAAAGAAGGAGGTTAAAATACAGAAATCAAAATGTTAGATCTAATAACGAAAGGCTGTTTTATAATAAGATTTAATTAATATGGAGATATCCTGTATTTATTAAGGTCATCAAGGAGAAAAAATTAATTTACTTCATTAACAGCTGATTATCCAGGCTCTCAGGTTGTACCTGTAGGACCTGTATGCTGCAAGTTATCAATTAATGAATTAATCTYAAGTTGATTGGTCTTATCAGTCGACTGACAGTCTTTAAATACAAGGGTCCTTCTATAACAGGGGTGTCCAAACTTTTTTTAGTGAGGGCCAAATACAGAAAAATAAACAAAGGGCCGGGCCACACACTAGAAGTGACATATTGATAACATCAATAATGTGTGTATTTCTAACTRGCCTTTTGGGCATAAGGTCACTGTGGTTTGTGATTTTTATACATTTTTAGGCATTTTTGCAGAAATATCGCCCGCGAGGGGCTGCACCTGCTTGCAGGTATAAAACCCGGTGCTGAGCTTTCAGTACCGGTTCCACCTGATCAGATCTGTTCCTTTTATTGCCTGGAACAGATCCATCAGGTGGGTTTCTGATTTTTTTTGCATTATTGCAGAAATATCGCCCGAGGGTTTTTTAGCAGACAGGCAGCTATAAAACCCGGTGCTCAGCATCCAGGACCGGTTCCACCTGACTGGATCTCTTCCTTTTATTCCCCTGCATCAGCACCAGCAGCCCCGTGCTGAAATTCAGCCGTTTCACCCACCGGAGCTCGCCCGTTGACATTTGACTGCTTATATCTTCACAGGGGAACGTCCCAGGAACTTGCAACCACCACCAGGTTGTAGCGCAGGTCCAGAGCTTTAAGACAAGCTCCGCCCGGATCAGACGCTCCGAGTCGGAGCTAGAGGCTCCGCAATAAATGGACTGCTTCT
>NW_013952612.1:578698-583358 GCF_001266775.1 Austrofundulus limnaeus
AGAGACACATGACACGTCATTCAACAGTAAGACGTTCAAACTGTTTGAGTCATAAGAAAAGTGTCAGAAAGAAGAAARATYTAGAGTCACACAGAGAAGTCCAGACACAACCCAAACCATTTTGTTGTGATGAATGTGGTAAAAGATTTACCAAAAAATCATATTTAAACAAACACATGAGGGTCCACACAGGAGAGAAACCATTTGTGTGTGAGGACTGTGGACAAAGATTTACCCAGAAGACAAATTTTAACTCACACATGAGAATCCACACAGGACTAAATATGTTTAATTGTGAGGACTGTGGAAAACGATTTAGATATAGGACAAGTTTCAACAGACACACCAGAATCCACACAGGACAGAAACCTTTTGAATGTAAAGATTGTGGACAAAAATTTAGCCTGAATACAAGTTTAAATTCACACATGAATGTCCACACAGGAGACAAACCATTTAAATGTGAGGATTGTGGAAAAAGATTTAGCCAGAAAATAAATTTAAACAGACACATGAGAATCCATACAGGACAGAAACCATTTAAATGTGAGGATTGTGGACAAAAATTTAGCCAGAAGATAACTTTAAACAGACACATGAGAGTCCACACAGGAGAGAAACCATTTCAATGTGAGGATTGTGGACAAAGATTTAGCCAGAAGATAACTTTAAGCAACCACATGAGAGTCCATACAGGACAGAAACCCTTTGAATGTCAAGATTGTGGTCAAAGATTTAGCCGGAAGATAACCTTAAACTCGCACATGAGAGTCCACACAGGACACAAACCATTTGAATGTGAGGACTGTGGACAAAAATTCAGCTGGAGGACTAGTTTAAACTCACACATGAGAGTCCATACAGGACAGAAACCATTTGAATGTGAACTTTGCGCACAAAGATTTAGCCGGATGGTTACTTTAAACACACACTTGAGAGTCCACACGGGACAGAAACCGTTTCAGTGTGAGAACTGTGGACTAAGATTTAGCTGGAGGACTAGTTTGAACACACACATGAGAGTCCACACAGGACAGAAACCATTTGAATGTGACAACTGTGGACAACGATTTAGCCATAAATCAAGTTTAAACACACACCGGCGAGTCCACACTGGACAGAAACCATTTGAGTGTGAAAACTGCAAACAAAGATTTAGCTATAAATCAAGTTTAGACAAACATATGAGAGCCCACACTGGAGAGAAACCATTTGAATGTAAGGACTGTGGCCAAAGGTTTAGTCAGAGGAACCATTTAAAAAGACACACAAAAGTCCACAGGAAACAAAGCTCTCCTTTGCAGTGACTGAGGTCAAAGTTTTAGACTTGAGTCTGATCACAYTATTCTATTTCAGAGGCTTGAACTTAATATTAGGATTACAGGAACAGCTCTAAAATGGTCTAAGTCTTATTTAATTGACAGATTAGTTTATTTGTTAATGTTAATAATAAATCCTCTTCTTACACTAGAGTTAGTCATGGAGTTCCTCGGGGTTCAGTGCTTGGACCAATCCTCTTTACTTTATGCTTCTATTAGGTAAAGTTATTAAACAGCATGGGATAAATTTCTATTATGCTGATGATACTCACATTTTTATCCATGAAACCTGATAAATCCAACAAGTTACTTATAATACAAGCATGTCTTAACGACYTAAATACTTGGATGACTCTTAATTTTCTGCTTCTAAACTCAGATAAGACAGAGGTTGTGGTTTTTGGAGGGATCAACTTTGCAGCCTTTCACTTCCTCTGGATGGCATTAATTTGGCCTTCAGTTCTAACATAAAGAACCTTGGTGTTATTTTTGATCAGGATGTGTCTTTTAACCCCCACATTAAAAAAGTTACCGGGATCGCCAGGACCTGTGTAATATCACTAAAATTAGAAACATCTTGTCCAAAAGTGATGCAGAAAATCTGTTCAAGTCAAATTAGTTGTGGCTTGATCAGATTAATTGAATGTTAAAACAAGTCCTAWAGACAGATAGTTCTCTCTGAAGTAAATCCGAACAGTTCCAGAATTTATTTTGTGTAGTTTGGAAGCAAACTACACAATTCTTACTGACAGTTTTTCATGTTCTTAGATCTTTGTTCTTTGTTTCTGTTTGAAAGCTCACAACCGACGTTTTTAGGGAGATAAATAGACAAGTTTTATAAAGTTGATTAGTTTATTTGTTGGTTTATTTCAGGTAAAATAACATATTTAGGTTTTCATGTTGTTCACATCATTCTTTAGTTTGTTTTGGATTTTCAAATAAAAAATCTTAAAAGTAAGTGTTTAAATTAGTGCTGGCCATAGATTAAAAATTTTAATCGCGATTAATCTCAAGGTATTTTTGTGATTAATCGCGATTAACCCCCACCCATCCCCCCCAAACAATCACTTTACAATGGCTGAATATGTAGGTTTGTATATTGCAATACACTCCATGTGTAACACATTATGTAGGCCTACAGTTTTCTCTTTTTATCTTCTTATGGCTTATTTTATTTATTTATGTTTTGCTGACAACTGTGATCRTAGTATCTATCTTTCAGTCCTCATGAAATTTCATGGTCATTTCAACTCTTTTGGAATGGAAAAAATATTGAATTCTTGATTTAACCTCATTCTGCAAAAAAAAATGTAACTGACTCAAAGATGTTTGGAGCATTTTTAGGTCCTGTTTTATATTCAAATTGCGGTACAAACTGTTTTATTGTCTGTTTTATGTGTATCTGGTTTTATTGTGAAAGACTGCACAGGAAGTGAATACAGTGAGGAGGATGCAACTTGTTGGTTGTTGGGTTCGGAAAATTAAAGACGTGTTTAAGTTGCTCTACAAGACATCAGAGGTTTGGTATTGAAACAAATAATTGTGTTTTTTGTGATGATACTGAAACAACAGAACATTTATTCTTTCAATGCATGTATGTTGAAACATTATGGTCTGATATGTTTGACTGGTTATTTCCCAAAGTTCCCAGTCTCCAAATGTTCTCTGAAAGCAATATAATTATGGACTTATTATGGACAATAACATCAGTGACTTTCTCATCAACACTATTATCATTCTGGGGAAATTTTTCATCCATAAAGCTAAATATCTTAAGGTTAAACCAAATTTCTATCATTTTCACATTGACTTTATTTTGTACTGCAATTCTCTTAAAGTGATGCACACTAAACATGCCCACAATCTGTGCTCTTTAATTGAAGAGTATGATTTAACATCTAAACCCTAGTCTTTTTTTTCTTGTTGTTCCTTCTTATTTTTAAACTTATCTTTATTTGCACCCATCCTTTTCTCTTTTATGCAAGTTTGTTTGTTTGTAATACGCCTTATTGTTTGTACATTGTATTATTTTGTGTGTTCTTTGTTGTTTAATAAAAAGAAAGTTGCTCTACAAGGTGTCGCTTGAATCCTTGCCTCAGAACACAACACAAATAAGGGGCAGTGCATTTAAAACATTTTTTAACAAATAAAGCAAAGCATGCTGGTCTTACTTTTTCCTCCCAACACGCCTCAACCTCGTCTGCAGAACCTCCTCTGTTTATACTGGTGATGTTTCAACCTCGAACTGCTCAGGTGGTGAGACGGAGTTGCATAGCTTACAGACAACTTTACTTATTTCCAGCCCACCGTCGGGAAAAGTTTTGAAATTAAAAAAAAAATGCCCTTAAGAATCCGGTGAATTCCGCCATGTTTCTGCCCCGGGCCAGCAATTAAATAGGCAATTAAATATTCACAATGTAAATTTATTACTATAAATGAAGGTGAGTCATGCAAATTCATGTTTGTATTAAACAAGTATTTTAAACTCAGACTAAAATAACTTTGAGTCTACTTTTTTCAAATGTTCCTTCAGCTTTCTTTGAAATTGTTTGTGTTATTTTACATTGTTTCATTAATTCTTGATCCTGTGTTGTAATAAATGACCAAAAGACAACTGAAGTTTCTTTCTTCAGTGAGTGAGAAAACATTTATTGTGCGGTTAAATATTATCACATCAAATTACAAGTTCATCCTTCAAGGGCTTGTATTTATCAAACTTAGAGTGGAGTTTTAGACTTAAGTGCTGAAAAGTTCTTAGAAGTGAAAAATGTGTTTATCTCTGGGGTTTTCGGTCGCTGCTGTAATGCTCAGGAAAAATGACTGACAGGCGTGAAGTTAGCAGGAAACAGAAATTTTTATTTCAGAATAAAGCCTGCACCAAACTATGAGTTCTCTTGGCCAATTGYTGAAAAACTCAACTCCTGGGGTCTGCCCTCCTTTTAAAAGCAAGTCACTGCTTGATTTAGACATTTCACACATGTATTTTGAGGCGGCTGAGAATGATTAAAATTAGGTCTTTTCCTTGTAAGTTGTTGAAGCTGACGCTGCTCTATTGCAGCTGACATGCACAGAAGTGTACAAATGTATTCTTAGACCACAGTTGTGTAAAACGTTAGAGCGACAGGGCCGTATCATCCAACACAAGCAAAGTAATATTTCATGTCCCATGTTGTTATTTAGTGTTTAATAAAAGTGTTAATTGAAGTAAATGAGTTAGTTTAGTCCAGGTGATGTGATGAAGCAGTCTCTTCTCTTAAATGTCAGCAGATCAAACAACACCTGGGAGGAGAGCAGCAGGTGTCACATCTCATCAGGTCTGAGGGAGCTGAGGGACTAAACAG
>NW_013952612.1:592301-594359 GCF_001266775.1 Austrofundulus limnaeus
GAGTCCACACTGGACAAAAACCATTTGTATGTGAGGACTGTGGACATAGATTTAGGCAGAAGGCTCATTTAAACTCACACATAAAACTTCACCTGGGACAGAAACCATTTGTATGTGAGGACTGTGGACATAGATTTAGCCGTAAGTATAATTTAAACTCACACATGAGTGTCCACTCAGGACAGAAACCGTTTGTATGTGAGGTCTGTGGACATACATTTAGGACTATGGTTACTTTAAATACACACGTGAGAGTCCACACTGGACAAAAACCATTTGTATGTGAGGACTGTGGACATAGATTTAGGCAGAAGGCTCATTTAAACTCACACATAAAACTTCACCTGGGACAGAAACCATTTGTATGTGAGGACTGTGGACATAGATTTAGCCGTAAGTATAATTTAAACTCACACATGAGAGTCCACACAGGACAGAAACCACAAATTCAGACAGTTGGCTGTTTCCTGGTGCCTGCTGCACTGGATATGTAAACCTTTAAAAGACGAGGAGCTTAGCGCCCAGGCGCAACAAAAGTGTCCGGTTTGTTTAAATAAAAATATGCTAACTGAGTTATTAAAGGCAGTTTATTTATTTTTATTTATTATTTATTTAGAATGACCGCAGCTGTATGAAACCCTCCAGTTCATCTCTAAAAGTTAGTAGCGAACTAGCAGCCAGTGAATTTTATGTTTAGAATAAGGGGGAGAAACCGTCTAATCACAATACTTTTATAAAATTATTACAATTCTGAGGAGCTTATGAACATTTTACTTCCAGAACGATTGACATTTATGATTTTGCATATGTGTGTGTCTTCGAGGAAAGACGTAGTTGATGTCAGTAGTAGCTATTAGCTAACATCGGGACATAGCTTCATCAGTCCGTGAGCAGTGACGGCTGAGCCACTGATAAAGAATTGTTCTTGCCGCTTTTTAAAACATCCTTACAGTATATAAACCTCCGATATGTGGCCATCTACACCAAATTTAAATGAAAAATGCTTTGATAAACAGCGAAGGTCTATGCCCCTAATTGTAAACAACACCGTAACTAGAAAAAGAGAACAGAGCTTCCGCTATGAATTATGGGTAGTGYCGCGAAACCAGGAATACTGTMGATAATCTGGACAGTTCAGAGGGGACTTTTCCAACATTATAATTACAAATAAAACGAATTTTAGACATCCTGATTTAGAGAAAATAAAATTTAGTATTGTTTCAAATGGAAAATGGGTTCTTGACTAATTTTTTTTTGACAAATTTATTCTCAAATGAAAGAAATAACTRAGCTAATGTACAGGAATGTACCTGTTGTGAAAGATGGATTACATAKATACTTTAAGTGAGACACAATTCCTTCTAGTACCTTTTTTCACTTAAATCATATCAATGTTATCGCAGTCTATTGAAAGTTTATTTTGACGTTTATTAGCTGTTTCAATAATCTCTCTCTTTCTTCTACCGGTTTTAGGTCCACAGTCCTCACCTCTATTCTCCTCAGAAGGTGTATTTTTAATTTCCATAGCCAGACTTGGACGCACATTGACAAAGAAATCATTAAATCTATTAACTACCTCATTATTTGAAATAGGCATACTATTATCTGATAAATCTAAATAAGTAGCTTTGATTGATTTATTTCTAATAATACTAATATATTCCATGTTCTTTATAATATTATTCTTATTTAATATGTTAATGTAATAATTCATTTTACTTTTRCTAATAATACTAATTAACCTCTTTTTTAAATAAATTTTACCCTTTGCTCATTTTGTATTCTGCAATTTATAAATTGTTTTAGTGGACAATGTTTATTATATAAGGTTTTAAATATGTGTTATAACAATTTGTATGTTTTTGTGTATATCGGAGTTGTCATACACTCTTCCAATTACAATTTAATAAATTTATTTTGAAAACAGATGTTGATTCCTCTGTTCTCACCCTTCTTCATATCATCTTCTTAACATTTAACACTATCACTCCTACAGTGCTGCTATTGCCAGTATCACTCCACCCCCTGTTAACAATAAGTGTTAATTAGGTGTCAACA
>NW_013952612.1:594626-596399 GCF_001266775.1 Austrofundulus limnaeus
AATGCTATGGCTAACACCTGAATCTCTGCAGGGCGTGTCTCTACAGAGGCTTTTATACTGAGCACAGTATTGTGTGACATCTCACAGTACCAGCAACGTCATACAGTACTTCAAATATAATAGTGACATTTAAACCCATAGAGGACAGCACCAAGATTTTTTTTGACCAAATATTGAAGATTTAAAATATTTTAGATGAAAATGTTAAATGTAGGTCAAAAATAGCAAGGTATTACCCTTAAGACACGATTTAGATAGTTTGTTAAAAGAAAAGTTGATTTTGGGGTAAGTTACACTTGAAATATATACAAAAATCTAGCATTTTTTTACATCATCCACCAGACCGTTCCACAATCCTACACCCTGGATTAAAGTGCATATTTCTCTCAAGCAAGTACGAAAATATGGCTTCACAAACATTTCCATCTCCTTAAGATAATAACAACTGTGTCTCTTAACAAAGTTTTCCAGTAAAAAGTTTACATACCCGGTCCGGCAGGCATCGAGACAAATCCACCTGCCTGAATTTGATGTTTCTGACCTGTGTGGACACTCATGTCCGTGCTTAAACCAGCATTATGACCAAATGTATGTCCACTGTCCTCACATACCAATGGTTTCTGTTCTGTGTGGACTCTCATGTGTCTGTTTAAACTAGCCTTCTGACTAAATCTATGTCCACAGTCCTTACATACAAATGGTTTCTGTCCTGTGTGGACTCTCAAGTGTGTGGTTAAACCACCTTTACTACCAAATCTATGTCCACAGTCCTCACATAAAAACGGTTTCTGTCCTGTGTGGACTCTCATGTGTGTGTTTAAACTAGCATTCCGACTAAATCTATGTCCACAGTCCTTACATACAAATGGTTTCTGTCCTGTGTGTACACTCATGTGTGAGCTTAAATGAGCCTTCTGGTTAAATGTTTGTCCACAGTCCTCACATTCAAATGGTTTCTGTCCTGTGTGGCCTATCATGTGTGACTTTAAAGTAACCTTGTATCTAAATCTTTCTCCACAATCCTTACATACAAATGGTTTCTCTCCTGTATGGACTCTCATGTGTGACTTTAAACTAGACTTCTGAGTAAATCTATGTCCACAGTCCTCACATACAAATGGTTTCTGTCCTGTGTGGACTATCGTGTGTAAATTTAAACTAACCTTATATCTAAATCTTTCTCCACAATCCTTACATACAAATGGTTTCTCTCCWGTATGTCCTCTCATGTGTGAGTTTAAACTACCCTTCTGGCTAAATCTATGTCCACAGTCCTCACACACATATGGTTTCTCTCCTGTGTGGACGCTCATGTGTCTTTTTAAATGTGATTTTTTGGTCAATCTTTTACCACATTGATCACAACTAAATGAATTGGGTTGTGTCTGGACTTCTCCGTGTGACTCTACACGTTTCTTCTCTCGGACACTTTTCTTATGACTCGAACTGTTTGAACGTCTTACTGTTGAATGATGTGTCATCATCACATCTTTGTCACTGTCTTCAGTTTCTGATCCAGAATCTGACAAGGGTTCCAGCTGAGAATCAGGACTGTTCCCATCCTCCTCCTCTTCATCATCCTCACTGACTTCAGTCTCTGAAGAGCTGGAAGCATCTCCATGAGGATTCAGATCTGGGTTCCTGCTGGTTTCTGCTCCTCCACAGTCCTCTCCATCAGCTTCTACTTTCATCTGGTCAGCTGAGCTGCTGGTTGGAACATCTCTGTGGTCCATTTGGTGCTGATTATTGCTGGTTTCTGCTCCTCCACAGTCC
>NW_013952612.1:598806-600162 GCF_001266775.1 Austrofundulus limnaeus
GTGTAGCATCAGTCTCCTCCTTCACACTGAGCTGCTCTCCCTCCAATCTGGTCCAGAGTTCCTCCTGTTCCTCCTTTATGTGGAGGGTCTGTGGGTCCTGCTGGTCCATATTGGGCCTTCCTCCCTCAGGAGCATGGACTCTAATCAGCAGASTCTGCTGAACATCTGCGGGGAACACTGAAACACAGACAACATGGAGAAATGCAACTTTATATTCACTCAGACATCACTTGTGTTGTTGCTTCATGTTCTGTGGATCAGAACTGGTCCAAGTCAACAAACACCATTTTATTCACTAAGAGACAAACAAATWTCTGTTTATCATCAAAAATACAACAAAAAGGCAATGAAATAACTAATTTCAGGCAATTTGTTATTGCCTAAAATATCGATCTGAAGATGCAATAAAGAAATAAGGTTATACTGTTTTACAATAATTTCAGTATGACATAACATAATAATTACTATAGTAGCTCCAGGGTTTCTGCGGGGTCTTAAGAAGTCTAATTTTTGAAAAATCTAGATTTTAGGCCTAGAAAGTCTCAAATTTGCTGAATTATTGTGTTTAAGTCTTAAATTTTTTTAAGCGGTCTTAATTTCGTGCACCCTCGCAATTCTGCCTCAAGTGCTCAATAAAATGCTTCCGTATTTAAACGTGAGCTACGTGACAAACATGCAACAAATGACAGCCAATCAGTTTGCATGATGATTCATGGGCAGGAATAAAAAGAAGACGACAACGACAATAACAACAACAGAAGAAGAAGACGGCGTGCTGTTGCTAACATGAGGAAATGCAAACTTAACAACTCTTGGCTTGAAAGGGACGAGTTTAAGGTTTGGTTAAAGCCTTRGCCAAACAGTGAAGCCTACTGCTGCTTATGTTAAAGAAAGATGGACTCCATTCTTAAAGTCAGGTTCAAAAGAGAGAAAACAAATGGATCCCTGCTGTACTTTACTTTTTTAACTTTATAAACTGAAACTTTACAAAAACAGTTATCAAAAACACTGCACTTGGCTTGCTACCTGTAAATCATTGATCTTATTCTGCAGCTARCCTCTGCTGCAGCTCGAGCTCAGAGAAATTTTTTTTTGCTGTTCCTTGAGTCTGAAAAAGATTTGCCTCRCTTCGTGTCTTTTCTCAGCRGCTTCAGCTCACAGAACYCGTTACACAAATACATATTTATAGAATAAACATCAGCTAAACTGTGTAAGYTCAGGTGTATATAATAAAAATCAGAAACATTTTACTGGCYACATATAGAGACATTTTCTGCTCTCACTACATAACATGCAGGAGGGATTGCGCAATCCAAGTGGAGAGAGGGGTTGAAACGATTGCGCAATCTGGAGGCG
>NW_013952612.1:600181-601644 GCF_001266775.1 Austrofundulus limnaeus
ATCACTACAGGGTAGCGGATGGTCACGCAAACCCAGGTGAAGCCGACGTCAGCTGAAGGGTAGACCGTCTCATTTCACAGCAGTTTTGAGCAGCCTACCCGGCCCAGCGAGGACGTGGCCGACATGGCCCAGCCCATGAATTGAGTCACAGCCATAGAACTGGATCGAATGAAGGCACTCTTACACAGGCGATTCGTTCCCCCATGTTTGTTATTCCGAATGGATGTAATAAACTGCAATTTCGTTCTGCATTGCATCATTGATGTTGTGTGTGAATGACAATAAAGCAGATTCTGATGTCTGATCCAGTTCTATAAATAGATGGTCATATTCACCTCACGGGTTATTGCTAACTCCGTTGGCTACAGCAGCTACAGCAGCTACAGCTAGCTTAGCATCGCTGTAGGGCGAATAAAAAAATACAAACCTGCGCTCATTTCCTCTCCAAGGCTCCAGTTCTTCTTAGAAATGTTTCCTCCACAGATTCATCCAGTCTGTCTGACCCACTATCTCCACTTTCTTCACCTCGGTGAACATATGGATTAGATATTAGCTCCGTTCGACTCGGCTAGTTACCACCAGAGCTCTGGTTACCACAACAAAGAAGAAGTATCGCGAGACCGTGATTCGRTTGCGAGTCCATGATCACGTGACTACTCTGAAGGAGGCCTCGTGACGTCACATCAGCGTTGAACTGTTTCAACTCAAGACTTCAGAAAAATGACCTGATTCAGGTGAAAGCTGTGGTTTTTTAGAGGAGGTGCCACATGAAAGAGTCTTCACAGCCGGAGAGGTAGCAGCAAAGAAGAGGAACAGATTAAAGTCCATCTCAGATAAAAMTATCTCCTTTTTAAATAAAAATTATATTTGAACCCCTCTTCCTTTTTAACTTCACTCCCTCTTACACAAGTGTTTTCATTTTACTCTTTCTTTTAAAATATTTTGTGGTGGTCTTTCTATCAGTCTTTCTAAAGTATATTTCTGTTTAATATTTTAGTTAGGTATCAAAATGTAGAAAAAACACAAAGTATTTGTTTCCAGATAAATAACAGTTGGAGACATCAGGATCACCATGTTGGAGTGATGGATGTGGAACATTGATCACATGTGGGAGAACTGAGTTCAAATCCTGAGTGTTTTTTACACTTTATAAACTGTAGTAAAATGCTATGATTAATGAAATACAATACAGATAATTACTAAACTTAATGTTAGTGTCTGCTGGTGTGGAGTGTGGCTCATAATGTCTGTCATCCTGAACTAAAGTTCATATAAATTCATTTAGTAGTCTGGACAAACAAGACACACGTTTATATTTCATTTCAATCGGTGGCAGATGCTGGTCTTTCAAGGAGAGGAAGCACTATAAAATGTGTGGGTTATGAATTCTACCCTCCGTTCCTTTTCAAGAAAAAGATCAGTGACCCTGTCACAGATTTTTTTTTAGTTTATGGTATTTTTTC
>NW_013952612.1:602730-604651 GCF_001266775.1 Austrofundulus limnaeus
TTCTTATCACTGGTAACGACGCGGCTTTCCTCTCCCTCATTCCCACAGCTTCACAGAGCTTTAAACAGTCGGACGCTGAGCATCCAGAGTTCAATAGCGAGGCAAAAAAACACAGAGAAACGAGACGAGTCATTGGATAAATGCTGGGCTTTTTCCCGCCCATCAGACGCTGAGCGTCTCTGGGGGTCTATGGAGCAGTGGGCTGGCTCGGACGCTCAGCTTCTGCATGATGATTGGATATCTGTCTCAGTCTCTGTGTTTCAGAAAAACACAGCGACCACACATTCAGACCCATGGATGAAGCTGCTCAACAACACAAAGAGAAACTTCTGGAAACTCTGGAACCATTAAAGCAGAAACTGGAGAAACCGGCTGACTGGTGAGGAGCAGAGCCAGCTGCTCCAAGCTGTGTTTATTTTTTCTCCCTCCRGGTTTTAATTAACATATATACGGTCGGTCAGATATGTTTTTGGCTTGTTGGAAACGTTGGTTATTTTTGCACACTTTCCTGCGTGAACTTGGAGACCTTTCTGCCTTTTATCCGCAGCTTCTCAGCATGTTTTGTTCAGTGCTTCCTACCTCTCTACAACTCTGCTCCGAGCAGCTCGAATGGCATTATTTATAACTTTGGTTGAAAGGGGAGGGGCTGGCCGAGGAGTGCTGAGAGATTTCATTGGATTAGCTCGATGTCGCTCAAGAAAATCAACCAATGGGCCATCACGGTTGACAAAAAATAGTTATACTTTATTTTTTTGGTTCATGACAGGACCGCCCGGCCAAAAATCACCAACGGCCCACCGGGAAAGTGCCCGCTATGCCCGATGGCCAGTCCAGCACTGCCTGAAGGTGCTGCGCTGCTTCATCACGTTTGCCTTTAGCGTCTAAGACCATCACTTTCTCCTGTAAGGGTCTCATTAGGCTCCACAGCTTGGTTTTGTGGTCCTGCGAGGCCTCGTTGACGGGTCTGAACCTGTGCTTGCTGTGGTCCTTTGAGTCTCGGCAGACCGGCTCCTGATGATCCAAACAGAACAGTTTGAGCTTCTCAGCGTGCAGAACACAGAGGTTCTCCTCTGACTCTGAAGACATTTCAGCTGGACTGATCTCCTTCAGTGTTCTTTTAACTTTGTGCTGTTTATTTCCCAGGATAAAACCTGCAGGCGTGGCATTACCCACAACCCAGCTGCACCAGGAAACCTGCACGTTTCTCCTGCTGATGAGAACAGCAGCGTTTGGTCTGGTCAGGACAGATGTTCATGTCTGATCCCATCCTTCCTCAAACTCATCTGACAAAACTGGTTCTGACCTGAAATCCAAAAATAAAATCTTTTTCAAAAATACTCCAAATTCTTAACATAAATTATATTTTTGTTGTGCGGATTTTGTTTTTGATTTATAAACAGATAGTTCTGTGTTTATTAGCTTGAGCTGCTTTAACCACAAGGAAATATATATATWTTTTTTTAAATCAGATCATCACATCAAGGAGAAAAAACAACAAACTTGTGAAGTCATGAATGTCAGGTTTTACCTTCTTGTTTGTCTGCAGTAACATGTCTGATCAGGTCATCTTCTCCAGGCTTTCCAGATTTTAGTCATGTTTATTAAACCTTTCAACCCTGTAAAATAATAAATCCTACTGTACCCAACCTTACCTATTATTACAACACACAGGTAAACTGGAGCTGTGGTATTTTAGTCATGTGATTGATTGTTTTCCTCTATTATTTGAGGTCAGTTGATAGAAAACTGATGGGTGCAGGCTGGAGTCACAGACCAACGAGTCACGTGGATCTGTTTAGTCCCTCAGCTACCTGGACCTGATGACATGTGACACCTGCTGCTCTCCTCCCAGGTGTTGTTTGATCTGCTGACATTTAAGAGAAGAGACTGCTTCATCACATCACCTGGACTAAACAAACTC
>NW_013952612.1:607646-608878 GCF_001266775.1 Austrofundulus limnaeus
AACAGTGGCTTCTGCTCTGAGCGCAGCAGATAAGTTTAAAAGGCAGAAGCTCATTGTATGGCAGGCCAATATTACATTTATTTGGCTTCACCACACTTACGTTCCAGTTATCTGAAATAGTTTTATGGCTAGATTGGACATATTAGTTATTTGGGATAAAATAATAACATTATGATTTTTGTTTTGTTGCATTTATTCTTTCTTTTTTTTAATTTGGAGATTTTTCCAGCTTGAGCTTGTTTGTTTGTTGAAGTTGTTTTCTGAAAATAAGGGGCACATATGATAACAGATTTTTTTTTCTTCACTCTACACTCTTAATTCCGGGTAAGATTTACTTAGTTTTTTTATGCTGTACATAGATTTTGTTTTTATAAATGAAAGAAACAAACAAATAAATAAACAGACATTAATATATTTTGACAAAGCAAAATACCTTTTTTAGTTATTACTAATTATATTCTGACTAGTATAAATAACATCAGATTTATCATTTGTTTGTAGGGAGACTCCAGTTCAAGATATCTTAAATGTATCTTTAGATATGAGATAGGCTATATAAGATACAATTAATGCAAACTGCAGACGTTTTCATGTTCTGTAAATTGTATTTAAAACAAAGCTGCTGCTGTTGATCATTCTGTTTTTATAAGCAGACCTCCCAAGGCCAGTACTCCAGGGAAACACTGGAAAGGTCTAAAAAAGTTTTAGATGTTTTTGATAAAACAGTTGACTGTGACTCAGTCTGCAAAGTTTTCATCTGTTTAATCAGATGTTATGTACCTCTGTAATCGTTAAGATTTTTGTAGTACAAAGTACAGTACAAGTTTTTTAAATTTTTTTCCAACTTTGAATTTTTTTTTTCAGGCAGGTAACCTTTCATGTCGGGTAGGTAACATTTGGGTCGGGCAGGTAAAAAAAATAAATCTTGTTGAACCCTGAATACTACCAACATTTTATGTCTATGTATGATTTTTCTTTACTGTAACTGGCATTTTTTCTGTTTTTCTTGTTATTGCACTAAGTGATAGGAAAACACTAATATATAAGTCATGTACTCTGCATTACTTCTGAAAATGAAAAACAAAAAATAATCAGAAAAGTTACACTAGCTTTTTTCAGCTAGCTGTCCTGTGTAGACTCTCATGTGTCTGTTTAAACTATTTTTGTGGTTAAATCTATGTCCACAGWCCTCACACAGAAAAGGTTTCTGTCCTGTGTGGACTCTCATGTGT
>NW_013952612.1:609004-610856 GCF_001266775.1 Austrofundulus limnaeus
TATTTAAACTAACAATGGGATTGAACTTAGTTTTATTTATTTTGCTCTGATATTTTTCTTTGTTGTGAGTGTTCACAACAAAAAAGATTTGTTAGTTTTGAAATTTATTTTGAAATTATTAGACAAACTGCTTTTTTAATTAAACTGCTTAAAGGTAGAAGTGTGTTATATTGAGAGCTCATTTATTGTTCAAACCATTGTAACCACTTGTTAATCACTCAATATTACTCTCTTTAATAAAAGTCAATTAGTTTTTAACCGGCCAAAATAAAAGGAACGACAGTGTTTGCTGTGAGTATTGTGGTTGAGTTGTTTTGTTTAACAGATACCATCTCGAACTGGGAGGGATATTCTTAATTAAAATCATTTTCATCATTTTAATGAGGGTTTTCTCTACACATAAAAAAATCTATTTACAGCATTAAAAAAAACTAAATCATACCCTGAATTAAAAGAGTGAAGAAAAAAGCTTATCATATGTGCCCCATATTTTCAGAAAACAATGTCAACAAACAAACAAACAAGCTCAAGCTGGAAAGATCTCCAAATAAAAAATAATAAAATGCAACTTTCTCAGCTGTCGGCTGTTTTTGAAACCTGTTCAGCTCCACCTGGTGGTGTGATGCCATCATTTTATGAGTTAAATAATCAACATGCATTATGGGAGATGTAGTTTATGATCAATGCTGGCTTTAATCAGCTTAATTTGAMTTATTCAACTAAATCGCTCATGGGGACACAGGTACTCAAAACAAACAGCTCAGGGAGGACAAATGTCTTTTTTGTTGCATTGCATCTTAACATTTCAATTTAGCCTAACATTAAAATAAGCAATTAAAAAGTTGGGGGTAACGGAAGTCACCCACGGGCKACATTTGGCCCYCATGCCTTCAGTTRGACACATTATATTGAATTATATTGATTTTTTTTTTTACTGTAAATTGCTGCCATCAAGCAAGAGACARGAAGACCAAGGAATTTTTCACASAAGTCAGATCAGGTCTGAGCTCCAATAAAACCTTTAATAGGAATCAGTCTGTGCCTCGTCCAGATTAGAATTTATAATCTACAGAAATAAGTAAATTAAAATGTCGGCTGGCCTCGGACTGAACGTCTTGTGRTAAACACAAAAACCAGACATAATACAAATGTTTTTAGTAGATTGTTTTATAACGTTCAAAGGAAAACAAACATCACAACAGTTTTAAATCAAACAGTGTTTGAACATTCAGAGAGGAGTCTTTAAACTCACACAATCTGAAGAATTTAAATTATTTCTTTCACTTCTGAGTTCCTAGTAGCTTCAGCTAACAGGAAGTGGTTGTTAAATTAGCTTCGACCACAAAAATCAAGCCTGGCGGCCTCTGGTGGACACCGCTCGCAGCTGGATGTTTTAGTCAAACTKAAAAAATCCAGGTTCTGTTGAAGCAGAAAATAAGAGCATCCACTTAACATACAGTAAGTGCTAAAAGTCGACCCAAACTTATGTTCTACATAAAACATTTGGGTTTATCTTCCTAGAGCCATAAAGGAATTATTGTTTYACAAAATACAGATATTTATACAGATTAAATTAGTTGATTTCCTAAAAGTTTGAGAATATGTTGGGTTTTATAAAAGCTGATAAAATGAGTTTTGTTCTTATTTGTCCTTACAATGTTGTTGTTTATTCCTCTCAAATGGCAAATAGACATAATTTTTGTATCTGGAAAAACGTGTTRTTTAAATTAGGTTTTGATTTGATCAAATAAAAGAAACAAATCAAATTGAACTAAAGGGAWGAAACTAAAGAAGAAACTTTTCTTGTACTCTAATCTGTTTCTGGATCAAATCATTTGATACTTTAATACTC
>NW_013952612.1:611836-620664 GCF_001266775.1 Austrofundulus limnaeus
AACTTGTATGAAACGTAGTAAAGCTGAGGAAAAGCCACGTCTGAAAAGATTTACTCACATTAAACATTCAGGGCTTTTTTAATCTTCACCAGATTTTTTAGTTTCTCTGTTAAATCTGAGAAAAGATCAAACTGTAAACAGATTTTTATGATGAGATGGAATCAAAGTGTCGAGTTTGTGTCCTTTTCTTCCTCAAAGCTTCCAGATGCAAACTGAAAGAAACAATTTATAAACTTTTGATTGTAAATCCTATGAATTTTCTTATTGTTTTTTTTTTTACAGATTCAGTAACTGGTTTGTTTTAAAACAAGAAAAAAATCTGTTAAGTAACGATAATAAATCAAACCAAACTGAGATTCATTAAGTTCAACAGAAAGATTCATTCTGACGCCTCAAATATTCACATTTTTACAGAGTTTTTCAGTAAACTGGATCGAAATCTCTGCTTTTTCTTCATTTTAAATGAATAATCTAGTGTTGGTTCTGCTCTCTAACCCCACCACCCGTCCTGATCCCTCCACCCAGTGTCCAAACCTCGTCCTCGTCTCTGTCCTCTAATCTATCCGTCACGTTCAGGACAGGGTCGTCCTCTCAGAGGGTAAACTAGCCTCCGGTAGTCGTGCCACGATTTCTCTCCGGTGAAGATGCAGCCGAACGAGGCTGAAAGTCTGTTTTAACGTTAAAAAAAGAAGAAAATAAAAATAAAGAAGTCGTTTGTTCTTCCTCCACTCGACTGATGWTCTGTGTTTCTCCGGCACGGTTTGGGTTTTTGGTTCAGTTTGTGTGTTTTTGTTCCTCCGCCCGGCGCTACATGATGATGCGCGGCTCTGGCACCGACTCGTTGATGGATTTGTGAGGCAGGACGTTGGCGCCGTTCAGGTAGAGCTCGTCGTTCACGATCACGTCCTCGCCCAGCACCGTCACGTTCTCCATCCGCACCTGAGGACCCAGAGGGACCGGGTGTTCAGTCCTGACCCGCTAACCCAGGTTTAAACCACTGCAAAAACTGTCCATCTTAACAAAGTTTTAAAATCTTATATCAGCCAATAAGTCTTTTTGATCTTGTTTTGAGACTGATTTACTAAACAAGAACTGATTCATTGAGAACAACAATCTTGTTTTCAGAATGTGTAAGATTATTTGTCTTGTTAGTCTGAAAATTTGACTCAAATTAAGTCAAAAAATTTCTGCCAAAGGAGTAAGAAAATTTTACTTGGTAAGATTCTTGAAATAAGAAAAAAATGAGTCAAATCAAGTATTTCAAGAATCTTACCAAATAAAGTTTTCTTACTCCARTGGCAGAAATTTTTTGACTTAATTTGAGTCAAATTTTCAGACTAACAAGACAAATAATCTTACACATTCTGAAAACAAGATGATTATTCTTACACAATCAGTTCTTGTTTAGTAAATCAGTCTCAAAAAAAGATCAAAAAGACTTTTCGGCTGATATAAGATTTAAAACTTGGTTAGGTGGACAGTTTTTGCAGTGTACTCACCCACTGGCCCACAGACGAGCTCCAGCCCACGATGCAGCTCTCCAGCCAGGAGTGCGAGCGGACCCTGGAGCCCTTCAGCACCGTGCAGCGCTTGATCCTRACGCCGTCCTCCAACACCACGCCGGCGCCGAGGGTCACGTTGGGGCCGATGGTGCAGTTCTTCCCGATCTGCGCCGTGGGGTCCTGGAGGAGGGGAGTTCAGGACGAACGCTTTAACGTCCTGGAGTTTTTTTTATTTTTCATTACAGATCAAGGAGCTGCGCTCACCACCAGGACGTTGCCGAGGAAACCGGGCCCCGTGTGCAGCCTCTCCGGGGCGTGTTGCCGGAGCGACTGAAGGTACAAACACATCCCTGTGAGGAAGTCTTTAGGCTGACCGATGTCCATCCAGAAGCCTACAAACAAACAAAGAGTTTCACCAGAAAACCTCCGACAGGTGAATTACAGACAGACGAGATGATTTCACCTCATCTACATCCAAAAACATTTATATGAATAAACAAAGTTCTGCAGGTCGGATGGAAATATTTAAAAGGTTTCATCGTAATTTTATCAGAAACATTAAAATTACTTTTAAATTWAAAAAGCTGAAACTTGAGGTGAAGTTAAAAGAAGCAGAACCCAATGCAGTAAAACGAAAGCTAAAACACTAAAAAAGTAGCTAGAAGCTAAAAGGTAAGCTAATTGCATCAAATGCTAGCTTAAAGGAACAAAAGACCAGCTAATAACTAAATATAGCAAAAGGCTAGTTAAACAAGAAGTTGGCTAAAGCTAAATGTAGGAAAAATGCCAGTCTTAAAGTAGTTAAATACATGCTAAAAAATGTTAAAACAAAGGCTAGAGGCTATATGTAGGACGTAGACTAAAAGCTAAAAAGGAGCAAAAGACTCGCTCAAACCATGAAAACAGTAGGTAGAAGCTAAAAACAGCAAAAGGTTAGCAAATTGGTAAATGTAGTAAAATGGTAGCTAAAATGAACAACAAAAAAAGGACTAGCAAATAGCTAAATGAAGCCAAAAAAAAAAGGCGAACTAAAAGCACCAAAACACTAGCTAAGAACWAAAAGTTAAGCTAAATGGTAAATGTAGCAAAATTCTAGCTAAAAGGAGCAAAACACTGGCTAATAACTACATGAAGCAAGAAGCTAGCTAACACACCAAAACAGCAGCTGGAAACAGTAAATAGTAAAAAGGTAAATGTAGTGAAAGGCTATCAAAAAACTAAAAGTATAAAACATGAAAACAAAGTTTAGTCTGAAGCTGAAACAGTTTTCCAAGAAAAMGTTTGTGAAAGAATTAGAGAGATCTATATGTATTTATATGAAAAAATATTAATAAAGTTCATTATTTTGAAATGAATAAAAATTACAATAACTTAAAATCACAGCACCCATCTCCCAGAATGAGCTGAAGGTTTTGATACACTGTAAACAACTGTTCATTAAAGAAGAACCCGTCCAGAGGACCTATACAATTTTTTTTCCACTGTAAACAACAATAATCCAATCAGAGCCTGTAATACACTGTGTTACCACTAGGTGGCACCAAGTGGCTTAAAAAGCACCCTAAAACTACAGAGTGCTAAAGAATATAGGTTAGACAACTAAAAAACAAGCAACAAAAACAAGAAAACATGGTGTGTTATAATAAAATAAAGAAGCAGATTTACAGAAATTAATTATTGATCTAAACCTCAGGGTGACAGATTATTGGGGGGACCACACTTTGATCAAATTGCAGCAAATTCAGTCTTAACTGTAACAAAAAGCTTTAAACTTTAAACAATCCTTATTTTAAATTATAAATATTTATATTCTTCAACCAGCAACATTCAGGGTCACAGGTCTTTACAGTCTGTGGGTCAAAAGCTGAAATATTTGGGGACCACCAGTCTACAGGACAGGAAGGAGGTTTTTGAGCATCTGAAGGATCTCAAAGAGGGACGAAGATGAAGAGAAGCACCAAAAACTGAATCCTGATCAGACCAGGAAGCATCTYAACATTAAAAAATAAACTGTTGCTGTTATTTCTGACGACGTTTTTTTTTTTTAAACACGTCGGAGCTTCTCCACATGTAAACCCTCTCTGGAGCTACACGAGTTCAGATGTGAGGAAACACTTACGTCTGGTGGAGCTGAGAGCTGCAGAAACCAGAACCAGAACCAGAACCAGAGCGTGAGGTTAACCACTTTTGATTTTAATAAAAATAAATAGAATAATTTTGTTGTCTTTGCTCTCCAGTTGTTTTCAGATGTTGGTTGTGTAAAAGCTGCAGCCCTACATGAAATGAGTAAAAGTGTAAAAGCTGATGGTTACCCTGCAGCTCCATGGCGTACAGATGACCCTCCTCCGCCATGACAGGAAAGATCTCCTTCTCTATGGACGTGGGTCTGAGCTGCACACAAACGACAGAACTCAGTTTCTGTGATTTCAGAGCGGATGAGAGGACGACAGCAGCAGCTGCGCTGTCGGGGCGTTACCTGGATCCTGCTGAGCATGCTGGGATTGAAGATGTACATGCCGGCGTTGATCTTGTTGGAGACGAAGACCTGCGGTTTCTCCACGAAGCGCTGGATCCTGCCGCTGTCGGACTCGTACACCACCACGCCGTACTTCGACGGCTCCTCCACCCGTGTGACCTTCACACCAACAAAAWATAAGACTTTCTCCAGATTGTTCTGCAGCAGCTCAGAACGATAAGAGGAGGTCAGAATCAGCTGAAATCAAACAGCTTTCTCACCACGATGGTCCCCTCCTTGCCGTGGCTGCGGTGGAACTGRAGCAGATCTTTGAAGGGAAAATCGCAGATGACGTCCGAGTTGAGGACGAAGAACGGCTCGTTGTCGACGTTCAGCAGGTCCCGAGCCAGCGCCAGGGGGCCCGCTGCGCACAGATAAAACACAAATACAAAACATTTTCAGCGGGTTTATTAAGACAGGTAGCCACGTCTGAGAAGATTTAAGGCTGGGAAACTGAGTTGGGTTTGCAGCGTACAACACTGAAGGGTGTAAAAAATAAAATTAAACTCTGGGATCAAAGATTAGATTGAKACTGGCTGGGTCCTCCAAAGGCCCAATTTGTTGCACTGCTGCGCTGGAGGCTGTTCAAATTCAAAGACTCCTCCTATGAAACAGACAAATGTGTTCTTTTTCCCTGYTTTGAGGGACGAGTCCGATGGATCCTGCTCAGTCCACCATATCCCATAATAACAGTTTCTTTTTTCATAATGGCAGACGAAGCAAGAGAAAGTACAGTATTAAAGTATTAAATAAAAATCTGTTCGTAACAAAAAAGTTTCAAGCCGTTGTTTTAATGCTTTTATCATTTGTATTGACATGGTTTTAAATATTATTCTTGTCAGAAATCAAACAAGTTGGTAGAGAAATAAACCCTACGGCAGGTCCACTCCCAACCTTTTTAGACTTGTGTTCCCCCTGAGCCATTTTGTCATACCACTAGTACCCCTCAGTCAAACGGAATGATGATTTTCCAAAACTATAAAGTACAACAGCTGATTGTTAAATGAAAATTATTCATTTAAACCTGGAAGGTTTAATTCTCAGACATTTTATTCTTTTCAACTCAAATTAAACAAAGATAAAAATGTTGCCTTGAAAGTGAATAAGTAATTAATAGGGGTGCAACAACACATGTACCCGTATCAAACAGTGCTTTAGGTTCAATACACCGTGTATCAAACTATACAGATTTTTAAAATTTACTTTATCAGCTTGTCTTCTGAAGATGCTCTGTGTTGAAGGATCAGTGGATCTGTGTTCGACTACTCCACCTAGGCTGTATTGTCGAGCACAGATACACTGAGAAACTTGCTGTTTCAACAACATTTAATTTAAAAAATTTGAGGTTAAACGTTCATAATTAATTTCAATAAATTACAAGTTAAAATGGGCATGGAAATTTCTCTTTTTTGTATCGAAAAAATATCGAACCGTGAGACTAAAGTATCGAACCGAACCGTATNCACCTAGGCTGCATTTTGGAGCGCAGATCCACTGAGAAACTTGCTGTTTCAACAACATTTAATTTAAAAACTGTACTTTTGAGGTTAAACAAACGTTCATAATTAATTTAAATAAATTACAAGTTAAAATGGGCATGGAAATTTCTCTTTTTTGTATCAAAAAAATATCGAACCGTGAGACTAAAGTATCGAACCGAACCGTATTGTGAATTTTCTGCATCGTTGCACCCCGAGTAATTAAATAAATAAACCAGGTAATGGCAGGTGCAGGAAGCAGCAGCGTCCAAAATACGTCAGAAACTCATCGAAATGAGCAAAATCTGTGAGATTCTGCGTGTTATACAGGATTCCATTTTGTGTCAATTCTGTGATTCCATGAGCCCTACATACCGCAGTCCTATTTTATTTTTTTTACACACCTGGGAAATTTTTCCACGTACCCCTGGCTGGGAATCACAGCGTTAGTTCTTCAAATATTACCTTTAAGCTAGTTTATGATGTTTATAATACTGATATATTGATGTTTTGATAATTTCGATCAATTTTGCTTCTYTTTATCGTCGTCCCATTTGTTAGGTGACAGGACATACCCCAGGGGTCAGGGTGGGAATAAAGCCGAAGTTTAGACCGTTTAAATTCACAGCTATTTTTCTCCGGTCATCGCGGTTAACCAGGACCCCAAGTTCGAAGGATCCAGCCCCTGAATTTGGACACAGCATCATCAGGTAAAAACAACAAATCAATAACCTGCCTTCTTTACTAAAACCTATGAATGTTATGACTTTTGCTGACAGTTCTTTCCTTTTTTATGTTTGTGTTTTTTTTAATCCAGAAACACATGAAAAACACACGAGCTGCCCTCATTCTGGTAGTAAAATGACCTGGAACAGCTGCTCTTTGTTGTGGTGCTGAGACGGATGTTTGTCGCTTCAGTTTTGTCTGAAGCGGCGAGACACTCACCYGTTCCCAGAGGCTCCTTCTCATGAGACAGAGAGATCTGAATCCCGAGCTGAGGACAAAACAGTGAAACGCTCAAGAAGCAGAAGACTGATAATGATTTCAAATTTTTTCTTTACAGAAAACACAAGAACAATC
The DNA here is from genome assembly GCF_001266775.1 of Austrofundulus limnaeus. Lineage (NCBI taxonomy): Eukaryota > Metazoa > Chordata > Actinopteri > Cyprinodontiformes > Rivulidae > Austrofundulus > Austrofundulus limnaeus. The sequence continues at coordinate 618,412 of NW_013952612.1, forward strand.
CTCGTCTCTTGAGTCACAAGAACTACAAAACTCCCTCTGACTGTCAGTTCAGGGTTTTAAAAGTATTATTTGCTATTAAAAATCCATCATGTCGCAGAGAAATTTAAGCTTGACAGTTTTGRGTTCACGACTCACCCTCTGCTCCTGGACTCTCATCTCTCTCTCCAGCAGCTCTGACATGTAGCTCACAGCCAGAACTACGTGGGTCACTCCAGCCTGCAAACACACACGGCGACCGATCAATAAATTACAAAACCAACCCGMCAGTGACCCGTGTACCTCCTCTATACCTTCACCAGAGCCTCCACTTGATGCAGGAGGATGGGCTTYTTGCAGAACTCCACAAGGGGCTTGGGGACGCTCAGGGTGAGGGGTCGCAGCCGGGTCCCYTACCCCCCAACCAGAATCAGAGCCTTCATCCTTCAGCCGTTATTAACAGTGATCAGATGGGAGACGGCTCATCAATGAGGAGCCTGAGAAACACAGTGATTAATGGAAACAGAGTATGACATCTTTAACGTCTATTAACTTACGATTATCATCAATGTTATAAAGGTTTTCACAACTGCTAAACTTGAGATTTTATTTTAAAAAATACTAAAAAATGACATTCTTCAAAGTTTGAACGTTACAGGTTTTTAGAAGCTACAGCAAACAGGATACCTTCTTTATACATGAGCAAAAATAAATAAAACCCAGCAGAAAAACATGTTTTACAACTGGTGATGATATCAGCTCAACTGACTTCATTGAGCCTTAAAAACCAGTTCTTGTGAACGTGTCTGGGTTCATGTGTCGCTGTCACTGAATGAACAAGTTTCTCGGTCAGTGATTGTTCGATGACATCCGTCTGACGTCTCAGGTTTTAAACAGCTGTGACGTATAAAAGTTGAGATTATAGCAAAGATTAGAGAGAAAAATGTCCACTAAAACAAATAAGTGTCTATCTGTGGACTGACATAAACAAGTAGCAGTTTATTTCACAATCATTTTAGAACAAATGTATAACAAATATTAGGACACTTACTTTTTGTTTTGTAGTTTTTATGTTTTTTTTACATAATTTAGAAAACTCTGTGCTATTTTAAAAGGTTTCCTCATATAATTTTCAAAACAGTTTTAAACATTATATTTATTGAAAATATAGTAATACTATATTAATAACACATTTTAAATAAAATATATTTAATCTACAATGATTATTTCGCCTTTATTAAATTGTCATTGATTAGTGTCAGGAAGACAGATTAAATTGGGTACTGATTTCGATACAACACCAGATGCTGATTTAGTGTTTTCCACTCACAGAAATTTATTCTTATTGAGAATAATGTCTGAAAGTTACACGTTTGTATCCGAGTCGAGACTTAAAATAAAATAAAAGCGGGCTCGTGTTTTTAATTGAACTCGTGATGTTAGCTAACTTTAGCTAAGTTTATCTAGCACAAAACACCGCAAACCAAGAGTTTTTGAACATAAAACGTGCATGCGTGTCCGTGTGAATGAATGAAGAAAATTTAAACTTACAAGGACTTGATAACTAAAAGCCTCCAGGAGGTTTTCTGAATCACTGAATCACTTAAAATGACACGTAAGATTGTTCAAACGCGAATTCCTTGTTTGTTTTCCGGTGCACGCAAATGACGCAAAGTCGAAATGTATTACAWATACAGCATCCGGTATAGATTTTCAAAACAATTGTCTCAAACCTAATTTTCGTCGTGGAATTAAAAACAAACATTTCATAMATTGTTTGCAAGTATATTATAAATAATAAGGTTTTAGAATTCCACAACTTTACATGTAAAATTGAAGTTTTGTACTTTGCCGTGACAAAAATAACTGTGAAGTTTTCTTTTGTTTTAAAGCCTAGTCATGCTATTTCCGGTAAGCCTGACTAACTTAACGATCACCTTTAACTTCGCTCAGATGACTGACCACGCGCTAAAACCAAGGAAATGTCCTCAAATCACTATTACTCTTCGAAAATGTTTTAATGTTTTTTTATTACCTAAATGATCGGGGTTAGAGCGTTACATGAATAAATAACTCTGATTTAGTTCTTTTCGCCACTCACATTTCGCYTAATGGTATGTCCCACAGTTAGGCTACGCCCCTTTTCTTATTCTGTCCAATCAGAGAAAACCACCGTGGCAAACGTGGATAAAGCCACGATTTTATAGTTTTCTTCGCATTTTTTTTTTACATCGTTTCCTTGGCTTTGAAAAAAATAGTTACTTGAACGGCTGCAGC
>NW_013952612.1:620908-624498 GCF_001266775.1 Austrofundulus limnaeus
CTACAGTTCTTATATTTCTTTTTTTCTTTTTCTTTTTTTGAGCTTGAAATAAATTTTTCCTCAGACTAGTGACCTACAATCRATCATCAATTTAATTTAAAATGAGCAAACACAACACTGAATATCAGTGAGTCACGTCTTTAAAACAAAGTTTATGACTGTATTTTTATAAAAATGTGTTTTACAACAGTTTTTCTGTTGTATTGAAGCAAAAACAAAAATCAACAGGAAGGTTTTAAGACCTGACAATTTAATCGTGTCTTTTTCACAAGAGGTCAGAGGTGGGTCAGGGATTCCATCGCAGATCACAGACCAGAGCGATGTGGTCTGAGGGGTGAGCCACGCTGGGCAGAGCCTCGTAGGTGGTGACCTCCTGATGGCTGGGCAGAGGAATCACCTGCTCCACCTGCACAGACACAGCTGCACGTTAGCTCCAGCCACAAAGGCAAAATACAAATTTATTTTTAAGGCTTCAACACTGATCCAAAGCTGCCTGAACATAAAGTTTACACAAAATGTAAATCCTGCTTCACTACAACCTCAGTAATTAATCAAGATCCAACAACCTGCATGCTCTCCGGCTGTATAAAAATGTAGTCCAGGCAGCCGTGAAAACCTCCCACGAAGTTGGTGTAAGCCGGCTGTCCYCAGGCACTCGTCAGAGGGGGGAAGCAGGAGCTCAGGTCCATGCTGCAGGACTCCTCTGGACCCGAGCTGCTCCAGTCTTCGTGCTGCTGAGGGATGGCGGCRTCACTGAGCAGCTGGAACACACCTGGAACCAACAGATCAACAAACACAACAACAACGGGACAAGAGTTCTGTTTATTTTAAACAGGAATGATAATAAATGATGTTGTGATGCTCTCAGGTGTGACGTTACCTGAATTTGGGGAGGAGTTAAAATCCCCACAAAACACCAGCGGGGCTCCAGGTGCAACACTGCTGATCACATGATTCAGGTGCCGCAGAGCCACGCCCATCTGGACCAGGCGAATGTTCCCTCCTTTAACATGAATAAAGGTTGAAGAGATTCAGAGGGTTCACCTGGTGCAGATCGTTCAYGTGAGTTCACACAGAGTCCTTTTACCTTTTGGGTGCCAGTACAGGTGAGTGTTGGCCACGCAGACCTTCCTGTCTGGTTTTATGATGTCCTCCAGCACAGTGACCTGCAGGAGAACTCARAGCTGACTACAACTAAACCTTTGACTTCCTGTACAAATAATGTCTGAATAAAAACACACAGAGCTCTCATCAGGTCCTTCAGAAACATGGTTCTCTTTGAAACCTGCATCAACAAACTGGATCTACTTTTGTCTGTACGAGCTACGATTAGCTTCTAGCTAGCCAAAATACCATATATGAACCTTTTAACTAGGCTTTTGATCATTTAAGATTCTTGCTAGCCAAAAAATACTTTTTGCTGCTAGCCTTTTAGTTGCTAGCCAGCCTTTTAATACTTTTAGCCTCTAGCTAGCCTTTTGATACTTTTAGCTTCTAGCCAACCTTTTAATACGTTTAGCTGTTAACCAGCCTTTTAATACTTTTAGCTGTTAGCCAGCCTTTTAATACTTTTAGCTGTTAGCCAGCCTTTTAATACTTTTAGCTGCTAGCCAGCCTTTTAATACTTTTAGCTGTTAGCCAGCCTTTTAATACTTTTAGCTGCTAGCCAGCCTTTTAATACTTTTAGCTGCTAGCCAACCTTTTAATACTTTTAGCTGCTAGNATACTTTTAGCTGCTAGCCAGCCTTTTAATACTTTTAGCTGCTAGCCAACCTTTTAATACTTTTAGCTGCTAGCCAGCCTTTTAATACTTTTAGCCTGCTAGGCAGCCTTTTGATACTTTCAGTTTCCAGACAAACTTTCACTACTTTTAGCCTCTAGCTAGCCTTTTGATACTTTTAGCCTCTAACCAGCCTTTTGATACTTTTAGCTTCTAGCCAGCCTTTTAATACTTTTAGCTGCTAGCCAGCCTTTTAATACTTTTAGCTGCTAGCCAACCTTTTAATACTTTTAGCCTCTTGCTAGCCTTTTGATACTTTTAGCTGCTAGAAAGCCAAATTATACATTTAGCCTCTAACCAGTCTTTTGACAGGTTTGGCTTCTATCCAGGCTTTTGATACTTTTAGCTTTTAGTCAACCTTTCGACAAGTTTTGCTTCTACACAGCTCTTCAGCAGTCATTCTGGCTCTACCTTTTCATGCTTTTTTTAAAARAGAAAATGCAGTTTGTCTGGTTTTTGTGTGTTAACACATCATCTACACATTTAGCATGTGTACCTGCAGCGATGTGGACATCTTCAGAAACCGGTCCTTCAGGGTGCTGTAGGCAGAGAGCTTCTCCAGCAGCTCGAAGTGTATGGGGTCAGAGGTCAAGGCCTCACTCAGCATGATATCATGGCTGCTCAGCAGCCGAAACCTTGACCTGAAACACCACGAGAGTCGTTTCTTTTAGGTTTAGAATCACAGTGCGAGATTTTTTTAAAATTAAACCCAGATTTTAGCTGATGGAAGAACCAACCTGCGGTAGAACGTAGCCAATCCTTCATTCTGCTTCTCTTTGAGCTTAAAAACTCCGTCCAGTCCAAAAGCATACAGAGCCGGAACCAGACTGTCRGGAAAGACGCCTGAAGAAGCCAGAACACCGAGCATTAAATCATGATGTGCACTCACTAAATGATGCTGTGAACGGGTCACTGAGGTCAGTCCCCACTTTTGTCCACTTCCTGCAGACAGACGACGTCAGCGTTGTACCCAGCCAGCTCCTTCTTGATCAGGATCTGCCTGTAGTCCAGCTGCAGGGCGTAGGGGGCACAGTACGGGTACAGCACAGTCTTGGACAGCTCAGTTTGAGCGTAGATGTTGGCGAGGACATTGTAGGACACCACCCTCACCAARGGCCACGCCGCCACTTTCACCGTGTACGCGTGGCGGTTGTCGAACATGCATACACCCGGCCCCGCCTCCACCACTCCGACAGAAATCAGCTCTTTGGTCAGACCGCTGCGATCTCCGTCTCGGGGCGTGCAGTGCAGTTTGAACCTGCAGCCGATGTCCTGATTGGACGGGACATAGACTTGCTCACGTCCAACCTCCGTCCATCCCTGCGTCTGTCCAGGAGATTCTTCAGCTGCTTCTGGACTGGAGAGAGAAAAAAAAGATGAATGTGTTGGATGAGAAGAGTTGCCAGTACAGGACATAAGCTTTATTTTTTGTGTTCACATGCTACTATTAGCTTTTAGCCAGTTTTTTGACATGTTTCGCTTCTAGCTAGTCTGTTGACGTTTAGCTTCCAGCCAGTCTGTTGATGTTTAGCTTCCAGCCAGTCTGTTGACGTTTAGCTTCTGGCCAGTCTGTTGACGTTTAGCTTCCAGCCAGTCTGTTGATGTTTAGCTTCCAGCCAGTCTGTTGATGTTTAGCTTCCAGCCAGTCTGTTGATGTTTAGCTTCCAGCCAGTCTGCTGACATTTAGCTTCCAGCCAGTCTGTTGACGTTTAGCTTCCAGCCAGTCTGCTGACATTTAGCTTCCAGCCAGTCTGTTGACGTTTAGCTTCCAGCCAGTCTGTTGACGTTTAGCTTCTAGCTAGACTTTAGG
>NW_013952612.1:626468-629775 GCF_001266775.1 Austrofundulus limnaeus
ATTCAATGTTAATAACACTTTATTTACCTGCTGCTTCTTGGGTTTTCTCGGAACCACCTGAACTCGCAGTCTCCCAGCTTCCCAAACTCTATCTCCAGCTTGGGGCAGATTGGAAACCCGGCCAGCAGGGACACGGGCAGTTCGGCCGTGGTGAAAGTGGGGGGGTTCCTCTGCACACTGTATTTAACGTCTCCCACCTGCAGCACCGCTCCGTCCTGCCAAGCCTCCGAGTTCGGCAGCGTGTCGGACACCTCGTCCTCCCGGAAGAACAGCTTCACCACGGSGGGCTCCGCATCCTCACTCGGCTGCTGATCGCGGTCTTTCTTAGGCTTCTTAGCCTTTTTGTGGTTTTTGGCCGAAAAGCATGAGATCCGGGCCAGGACGTTCCCCAGCGCCTCSTCCTTGTTCCGCAGCATGTTTCTGTGGCTCCCGTTCAGACAGAAGGAGATGGTGAGCTTCGGCTCCCCGGGAAGGCACCTCACCACGGCCCCCTCCATGCTGCCGAGGAGGCGGCAGGCTCCGGCGAAGGTCCTCGGTGATGGGGCGAGGAAACAGCGGGGTAACAGACCGAGAACAGCGGACAGGTGGTTAAACATCAAGTCACCGTGGACGAGTCCAGTGATCACGTGACCAGAACAAAACTGCCCCACAGCTAGCCGGTTAGCAAGAAGCTAACTAGCAAAAATCCAGCAAAAACGGTGAGCTGAATTAACTTCCCACCAGTGCAATTAACAATAAAATATTTAACAAATTTCGAGAATTAAATCGCCGAATTAAAWTTTGTTTTGTAATTTTCACATAACATTAACCTGTCTGTCCGCTAAAACAACTTTCCTCTAACACATGCAGAGCCTTCTTCTTCTTCTTGTGCTTCCGGGTTGTGGTTGATTATTTCAACAGGCTCCAGCGCGCCACCGCCGGACAAAGTTAAAATTACAACAGATCATACGTAACTAGGCTAAAATAAAATAAACAAAACATTTTAGATGCTATTAAATATGTAAATCTGCCATAACATCATGACCATTAAAAGGTACAGTTAGTAGTATGATCCCTGGCATTCACATGATGATTATTTTACCCATTAAAAAAATAAAGCAGAAATATTACTCCAGCACATCACCGTAATGCAAGGACTGATTCTACCATGATCAATCATAAATCCTAGTAATAAAACTAAAATATATTTTTTAAATTATATTTTAGAGCATGTTGTGACATCGCAAAAGCTTATTAAAAGATGTAAGAAAAAAACTGCTACTTATGATACAAAAAGACATCCAAGTGTTACCCAGCCTATATTTACTTTTATATATTTATTTTGTAAATGCTGCACTTGTAAAAGGATTATTTAAAAAGTTTTTATTAAATGAGTTTTCAAAACATTTGCATTGCACAAACAGTCAAAATACAAAACAAAATATTTGCTTACAAAATGAACATGGGTTTGGTTTGTTTACCACACCAGCTGTGTCTCTCTTTTTTTTTTTAAATAACATTTTTCTCAGCAATGGTGTCTTCACAGCAGGCTTCGAGGAGCTCGGGGCTTTGGGGGAAGTAGATGTCGACTTTCAGCTCGTCATCGTGTTGGATGTGCTTGAGGTGGACCACCATGTGCAGGGCGTAGGCCAACACCAGCAGCAGGATGAGGGATGTGACGAGGCCCATCAGAATGGCCGGGGTCAGGACAGTGGTGCAGTCGCTCGCGGGAGAGAATTTACCAAAGCTCACATTGAATGCTTGGATCTAAGAGGAGCCAGAGACGTATATGAAGTGGGTATTTAAATATAAGTGTATACGACCGGAAAATAAAGACACAGGTACCTGGAAATCGATGAAGGTGATGGACCAACGGCGTGCTCGGTCTGTGCTCGGCTGCAACAGACCGCTGTATCTRTGCAGACTGCTGACATGAAGGCAGCGGTAGGAGGAAGAGGCCGGGGCAAAAACATCGGTGGCGTTGAACACAGCTTCTTCTGAGGTGTTGTAGAAAAGAGTGATGTCGTCCAGCGAGAACCACCACCGACCAGAAGACTGATAAAATGTGTTGGAGAGCTGCAGCCTGAAGCGAAATGGGCAAAATTTCACTCTTAAAAACATGTTTGTAATATTAAACACTTATCTTCAAAAAGATTTTGTGGAAAAACAAGCTCAGTTTCGTTACTGTGGCAGCCATGTTGGCTGCAACCACTTTCTGCAAGTTTCATTGAATCTGGTTCAAGAGATGTTTTACTAACAGACACAGGCAAACATGTTATCATCCGAATTAATTAGCTGAACAGCCAACAGAAGCTGACCAGAAACCATCAGATTTATACTATAAATACACTCTGATGTGTAGCTAACCTGATTGAAAGATCTCTCAAATTGTCCACATCTCCAAATCTCATGATCAGCCTGAAAAAAAAATACCAACGTGACAAATGGACATCATATACAGTATAGAATGTGTGTTATGTTGTTTTTCTTGTATTCATTGTAGAAATAAATTATAAAACTGTAGCTGAAATAAATAGTCACTATCCATTTTCAAATCATTACTGTTGATAGTATGTTCCCCAGGCTGCAACTCATTGTAGATGTATTATTTATACGTGCAAGACTTTTACATGTATGAGGCTTTTTACTATCTGTATGAGTTTTTTTATTATACCTACATGATTTTCATTACACGTATCAGGTTTTTTTTTTATTATACATGAGGTTTTTTATTATACATACAAGTTTTTAATTATACGTATAAGGCTTTTTACTATCTGTATGAGGTTTTTTTATTATAACTACAAGATTTTCATTATGAGGCTTTTTATTACACATGTGAAGATTTTGTTATACCTACAAGACTTCATTAAACGTATGAAGCTTTTTATGATACGTACAAGGCTTTTTAATATACTTAGAAGATTTTTGATTAAATATACACACAAGGCTTTTTATTATACCWACAAGACTTTTCATTATATGAGGCTTTTTATTATATGTACAGGGCTTTTTTTTTTACATACGAGGCTTGGTCCCGACGGCAGACAGACTGACCGGTGTCCACAGGGTTCTGAGGAGAAAAGGCCCGTTCTGTCAGATCCAGAGATTTCTGCTTCTCAAAGCGAAGAGAAAGTTTCTTTGCCTGCAGCAGAACACACGGCTCCCCGTTGGACAGAACCTGGTCTCAGCAAAAACAAAAAAAGCTTAATGAGGGACAATAATTATCTGCAAAATATTTGTAATGTCGTGGAAATATTTATTTCACAAAGGCAGAAACACGTGAACAATAAAAAAATAGGTACTCTGTGAAGTAGTTGTCGTGGTT
>NW_013952612.1:631528-634752 GCF_001266775.1 Austrofundulus limnaeus
CTTTATATGTTTCAAATATTTTTTTTATAATTTCAGTTTATTAATCATGGGTGTTTGTACCTTTTATAACCCTAAAACCCAGTGCAGGTGCATTTTAACTAACAGGACATGAAATGACTCAAAGCCAGACTCTGGTCAGTGAGTTGACCCGGCTGCAGACCTGAAGGATTAACACGAGTTCAGTTTGGCTCAGACGGGTTCTGCTGCTGCAGAGTCGACCCACTTTAATAAAAAATGTTTAAAGTTTCAAATCATACCTCCAACCATCAGGTCTGATTTATGTTTTTCCATTTATTAATGATCATAAATATCTTATCTGTTGTAGATGACTTTTTGAACATCAGTTTGGAGTTTAATTACACAGATTGAATCACGTGAACTTAATTTTAAAGGTTTTTTATTCAGCTGGATTACAACAGAATTCATCTCTTCTGGTTTATTTACTGAACTTAAAGTTTTATTTTTATTATACCTGAACCTTTACAGGTGTTTGACCTGAGCTCAGAGGGTCAAAGAGTTCAACAGACATCAAACCTGAGCTACATGTTAATCTGACTGTTTACTAAACTGAATAATGAACTCCACCTGTGCATATATTTACTTCTGAAATAAACATTATCTAGAAAAAGGTTTAACCACATTTCACAAAAACTCCAAAAGTACAACAAAACAAATCAAGAGTTATATTTAATTTTTGGTTGTTAAAAGGTCACTAAATGCATTTATCCATTTGTTTATCTGACCAGATGCAAATAGAGGATTTATATTTRATCCTTTTAGTAAACTCATTTTCTTTGTACAAACAAAAATATTGTGCAGAATATTCCAGAGAATGAACAATAGAGCAAACAAATCAGCCCTGACTAAATCTCTGCATCAAATTCTACCTGATCCTGTAGGTCAGAGCAGCAGAGATTATAATCCTCATACAATCACGAGTTTCCACAGATTATAAGGAAGAAGACGAGACCCTCTGCCAAAAAATGAGATTTTACAGCTTCTTAATCCTTAAAGTAACGTCTGACAAACATCTGCCAACACGTCCAGCACACAAACACTGACCTGTCAGCCCTGGAACTCAGGAAAATAAATAAAATTAAATCTAAATTAATAAATAAATAAGCAAACACTGGCCTGTCAGCCCTACTACTCTACAGGAGAAATGATGAAAGCTAAGGATGCTACAGCTGCTGAAATTTACAAACGAGGATGAAATGAGCTGTTAAATCTAAAGGAACACTAGCACAAATCTAAAAGTAGCAAAGACTAAAGAGTCAAAGTAGCAAACGGTTGACTGCATACTAAAGTAGCAAAAAGCTAAATGTAATGGTAGCTAAATGTAGAAAAAGGCTGATTTAAAGCAGTAAAACTTAAACCAAAAGACTAGCTAAAAGGCAAAATTTACAAAAAGCAAGCTAAAAGCTACAGGTAGCAAATGGCTGAATCTGCTCAGGTAGAAAAAAGCTAAATGCATTAAAATGTTATATAAAAGTAGCAAGTAGTCAAACTTAAAGTTAATATGTAGCTAAACGTAGTATAACACCTTTGCTAAAGTAGCAAACGCTAAATGTATTAAAGAGTTAAAAGTAGCAAAAAGCTATTAAAGGTAGTAAATTTAAATGTATCAAAAGATTAAATAAGGCTGACAAAATGCTAAAGTAGCAGAAATCTAAAAAAAAAATCAAGCTAAAAGTTGTGAACAACTAGAAAAAATGCTACAAAAGCTATAGCCAAGAACTTAATGTATCAAAAGGRCAGCCGAAGGCTAAAAGTGTAGAGATCTTGATGCATGTTTATGGGAAATTTCTGTTGAATAAAGCTAAATATGTAAAAAAAAAATGTAAAAGTAAAAAAAAGCAGAAGTTCATCTCCTGAACGAGCCAAACGTTTTGATATGAGACAAAAAATGGAAGCAACTCTGAGGACGTATATAACAAAACAACAATAAAATGCTAAAATGAGAACAAGCACTTTTTAAAGTTCTTCAGCAGATCCTCCCAGACTCAGCAGGTCTTAAATTTAAACCTGGCCTTCATCAGATCGTATTAGGAGATATTTACAGCCTTTTTTTTATAATCATCAAAAATAAACTCTAAAAATAAATCAGCCCATAAATCACTTTTTAATGTCAGCAGTTTTGTCAGTAAAGTGGAGAAGATGACCTAAATACAGGAGGCAGAGAGATGGCTTTAAAATGTAGAAATGAGCTTAAATGATGGGAAACAAGCAGGCAGCTAACAGGCAACAGAAACAAAGAGGATTAACAAACAGAATCAAATCTATGAAAGAGAGATGAACTAAAAGCAAATAATCCACTTCAGTTGGCTCAGAGGAAAATAATAAATCTTATAAACAGAAAACAAACTGATGCTCTGAAAGCCGTGCAGAGAAAAATAAATGATTAAAAATATTTTAGACCTGCTGGTCATGTGATTTGATTTTTATGGTCCTATTTAGCTGTTTATACTATCATTTTAAGTGATTTACCTGCATTAAAATTGTAGTCAGGTTRTGTTACAAAGTCATAAAACTGTTGTCTCGGCAGCTTAATAAACTCTGACTATAAAAAGATAATGTTGCTCATCAGTTTATAGACATAGCCTTTAAAAGCTCAAACTGAGTTGTGGCTTGTAGTGTTTCATCTGTTCAAATGAGCTCAAACTTAAATGTGAACATGTGAAGAGTTAAAGATCAGAATGAGTCAGAAACAGAACAATAACAACGTGTCTGAGCTTTACCTGTCAGCAGGCTGTTGGTGGAGGCAGGTGAACGACTGCAGGAGGAGGAGGAGGAGGAGGAGGAGGAGGATGCAGACATGTTTCCATGAAGCAGCCATCACTGAGACGACCACAGCGTGCAGCCACTAAATACTCCCATTTCATCCCTAATCTACTTAAATCATCCCACTGCCTGTAAGCTGCTGTGATGGACGGAGGAATCGGCCAATCTGGACAGATTAGGGATAAAACAGGTAGAAAGAGCCCCGCCCACCAATTTAACACAGTTTTTAATAGAGGAAAACTGTTCATTTTACAAAACAGGTGAGTTACAGCAGGTGTGCAGTTTGTCGAATACAGAGCACTTGTGAGCTGTGGCAGGACGTGTTTGTAAATTTGAAACCGTCTAGATCAGTTGTTCCCAAACTTTTTATCTTCTGACCCACAAAATATCCATGGCAAAAACTTGTGACCCCAAATATTACTGGTCTGAGTACACGAACTTCG
>NW_013952612.1:635147-636892 GCF_001266775.1 Austrofundulus limnaeus
GCTTCGTGCCACCTTTCCTCCTGAGGACAGGACATCGTCACCATTTGTGTTTTTATGAAAATCATCACCTGTGCAACAAGTGAAACTCTGCTCTGGGGTGTGTCTCGCGCTACTATTGCTTTCTTTTTAATGATGAACCAAGCTGCACGCAGTTCTGTGTGGTCCCTGTGTGTGTGTGCGTGCGTGCACACACGTGCACTCACAGCAAAGGTTCTTTGTGGGTTTGTGATCCCCATTCTATCTGGCCCAGGCTTATAAACTGCACGACAAACTAAACACATACGTTTGTTTGCTTCTGTCTCACAATAAGTCCTTCACTGGTTTGTTATAATTTGCACATTTGCCATCAAAACACACCACGAATCCAGCCAATGATTTACTTCCTCATTAACCTTTGAATCAGGTAAGCAGTGACGTAAGTTCACCACATTCGAAGCTTCGGATGTCACTGATCACATGAAAAAAAAGGACTCTTTGATTTTTACCAAACGAATCAAGCTCCGACACAGTGCTTCTGAAACAGTGTGTTGTTTTTTCCAATACATGCGCCGAAGCTTCAGCTTCAAACTGCCCATCACTAATAAAAATTAAACATTTCAAGCGGTTGTGTTGTTAATACTTTTATCATTTGTACAGACATGTTTTTAAATATTTTTGTCAGAAAGAAAACGAACTAATACAGRGAAATAAGCATGCACCTAGTACGGGGGGCCATTTAGTTCTTCAAATATTTCCCTTAAGTTAATTTTATTGTTTTGTGATATTAATAACGCTAAAATATTGATATGTTTCTACTTTCGGTCTAATTTAGCTTCTGTTTAGCGTCGTCATGGCAGGGTAAGAATGGGGGGTTAGAKGGTCCAAATCAACAACAGACACTTTTTACCGGTCGTTGCGGTCTACCTAGGACCGGGCCCACGACCAAGGAGGCCAGGTGACCCTCCTAAGGACCGGATCCGGCCCGTTTTGGACACAGCCAGGGTGTGGCAAACCCTCCTTGTGTCTCGCTCTAACCAGGAAATGACCTTTGGAGCCTACAGGAGGAGGTTGATCCGGAGCTTCAGATCAGACTGACTGAGTCCAGCTGCTGCTTGAAGCTGCTCACACTCCACACACTGAAGGTGAGTCGCAGCAAAAACTCTCAGAGACGCTTTGAAGGACGTTAGAGGAGGGAGYGGAGCCAGGACTGACTGGACTTTCTGTCTGCTGTGTTTTCAGCTTCACTCAGAGTCTAAATGGCTTCCAGATCAGAGGAGGATCTCTGCTGTCCGGTCTGTCAGGAGGTCTTCAGAGATCCTGTTGTCCTGTCATGTAGCCACAGCTTCTGTAAAGTCTGTGTGAAGAACTGGTGGAGACAGAAATCAGCACAGGAGTGTCCTGTTTGTAAGAGAAGATCCTCAAAGATGGACCCACCCAACCTGGTTTTACAGGAGAAACATCAGAGCTCTTCAGAGGCTCTCTGCAGTCTGCACTCTGAGAAACTCAGACTCTTCTGTCTGGACCATCAGGAACCAGTTTGTCTCGTCTGCAGAGATTCAAAGCTTCACCAGTTTCTAACAGAGGAAGAGGAGGCCAGGCTGGCTGCACTGAGGGAGGAAGAGGAGCAGAAGAGTGGCATGATGAAGGACAAGATGGAGGCTCTGAGCAGAGAGATAGCAGCTCTTTCAGACACAGTCAGAGCCACAGAGGAGGAGCTGAGAGCTGAAGACGTCTCATTCCTGCACAACTACAAGGCTGCAGTGGAA
>NW_013952612.1:637047-639040 GCF_001266775.1 Austrofundulus limnaeus
GAGATTCAGAAAAACACACCGACCACAGATTCAGACCTGTGGATGAAGCTGCTCAACAACACAGAGAGAAACTTCTGGAAGCTCTGGAACCATTAAAGCAGAAACTGGAGCTCCAGAAGAAAGTTCAGTGTGAGTTTGATCAGACAGCAGAACACATGAAGGTCCAGGCCCGACACACAGAGGGGCTGATTAAGGAGCAGTTTAAGAAGCTTCACCAGTTTCTAACAGAGGAAGAGGAGGCCAGGCTGGCTGCACTGAGGGAGGAAGAGGAGCAGAAGAGTGGCATGATGAAGGACAAGATGGAGGCTCTGAGCAGAGAGATAGCAGCTCTTTCAGACACAGTCAGAGCCACAGAGGAGGAGCTGAGAGCTGAAGACGTCTCKTTCCTGCACAACTACAAGGCTGCAGTGGAAAGAGTCCAGCGCTGRCCCCTGCTGGATGATCCACAGCTGCCCTCAGGAGCTCTGATAGACCAGGCCAAACACCTGGGCAACCTGGCCTTCAACATCTGGACCAACATGAAGGACCTGGTCTCCTACAGCCCCATCATCCTGGACCCAAACACTGCTTATAGAGAACTGGTCCTGTCTGAAGATCTGACCAGTGTGAGAGCAGGAGACAAACAGCAGCTTCCTGATAATCCTGAGAGGGTTAGTAATTTCTTGTCTGTTCTGAGTTCTGAGGGTTTTAACTCAGGGAATCACAGCTGGGATGTTGATGTTGGAGCCTGTGAAGTCTGGAGACTTGGTTTGTTACCAGAGTCAGTCCAGAGGAAGGGAGACACACAGTCTAAACTACATTACTGCATATTTTAAACAGGGGGACAGTCCTGTTCTCAGGAAGAGTTGTAAACCATGGAGTTAAAACTAGCTTTGTTAGAAAACAGCTTTATTTTTTATCATGAATAAAACAGGTGATTTATCGTGGAAACATGTTGCAGATGTTTCAGTTACGCAGATCAGTAACAGTGCAGCTTCAGTCTGAACAAGACAAATGGCAGATTTGGGCAAATTGTGTACTAAAAGATAACTTGTAGAAAAGCCCTGAAATAAAAGTGATTTAAATAAAAAATATTATGTGTATATCAGTTGCATTGATGAGACATGAGTTAAACTGTGGCTAAACGGTGGTGGGGYCGTATGTGGGCTCAGACAGTGCAGTGGGTATTCAGGTGGATCTGGATAAAGGAGCTGGAGCATCTGGGGGAGAACAGGAGACACTCAGCTCCTTTAAAGGCCTGACAGCTCTCATGTCCATCTGTCAGCTCATTTAGTCTCTGTCTCCACTTCAAGGACAAGACCTGGAACAGATTATGRAGAACWGAGTATTAAGTGACTCATTAAGGAGCTCTGAATCTAATCTGAGCTTTTTAGTTAATTGTAATATTTCATCAGCTCGCTGAGTTGAAAAGATTTGTTACAATAAACTAGAAAAACTTTGGCACAAAAAAATTAACAAAGTTTATTTTGTAGAAATCCATTAATAGAACAAATGGACTAAAAGTCTAAAACGCTCCAACTTTGGACTTAAATGAGATGAATCCATGTTAAAATTAGGATTTATCAGGATTTAAAAAAGAGCTGATATAGAGCTGAAACATGTCTAATATACAAGCAGGACAAAAATATGTTTTATTGTTTTTCTCCTCACAGCTGATTTAAAGCTGTTTATCTCTATCAGGGTGTAGTTTATAATTTCAATGGAACAGAATAAAAACAATCTAAACAAACACAGCCAAAAAATCTTTAGAGAAATGTAGTGGAGTAAAAAAAAAGATTTTAAGAAAAAAAAATGCTGCTGTTTCTCAGTAATCCAGGTAGAAAAATACTTTACTTTACTACTCAAGTACAAATGTGAAAAAAATTGAACGACAAAGTGGATGAGGACCACTGGGGTGAAAAAACCTTAAATCTCAGAATTTCATGTAAGTACATTTCTCTCACATAAATTCAATTTTTAATGCCCACCTCTGTTTGAACATACAGTACACACA
>NW_013952612.1:640183-643707 GCF_001266775.1 Austrofundulus limnaeus
GTGTTATTTAAGAGATGTTTAATTGTTTTGAAAAGTGAATAAAAGTGAGAAAGATTCTGCAGCTCTGAGGAGAGTTTTAGTCTTCATGAAGTTTAGATTCTGAACAGCTGAAAATGTTGAACCTGTTTCAGTTTTAAAGAAGTTGAAAGATTGAAAAACAAAAATGAAACCATCTGAKTGACAGGGTGTGACATTAGATTTCACTTCACAAAAGTATTGTATTTATACTATTAAATTGTTAAAATTTGCAAAAATTTCATGTTCATAAGCATAGGTTTCCTTGTAAATTGCCCCCTTTCAGAACTGATTGCATTTCCTCTTTGCCTATAAAGACCTTGACTTTTACAAATGCTTTTTTGTTTGTTTTTGTCTTTGTTTATTTGCTGTAATAACCCCTGACCATTTGTTATCTAATGTTTAATGCACGTGTTCAGTAAAAATGAGACACAACCATGCTATTGATTGCTATTGATTTGATTGCATGTTTTTTCTGTACTTTGTTAATTTGTGTTACAAATGAAATGAATAAAGAACTATTTCTGTAAGTTGTAGATTTGTTCCAAGTTTTTGCCCAATATTTGCGCTACATGTTAGACAAATAATGCAAARAGAAACACAAACCAATATTCCTTAGTAGCTATAATGTGTTATTTTTACATGACGAGTTTAAAAACAAATTCTCAACATGCTTTATTTTAGTCAGGCACTGTTTAGGACACACCCACTGCGGGTCCGCAGAGTAGATTMCCGCGGTGCATGCTGGGTCCTTCCTTTCCATCCCAGACTCGCTACTGCAATKATGGGTATGTGTAGATATTTGTCCGAAACTGTCGGAAATTTTGTCCTTGTTGACTAATTTTCTCATCGATATTGTACATAAGCATCTTGTGAACATATATTTGGCCGTGTTTGATGGTAAACAGCTACGGTAAATTAAAGAAGTCATCTTTTTTGTCCGCTGAYTGTGTCCGCAACGTGGAGCGAGCGGCCTGATGTGTTTTAGCTGTTAGCATCGTGTTAGCGGTTGTAGTATATTCAGCTTAAAATGTAAGTTATTAATTGTTTGAATAACGTTTAGTCTAATGTGTCATAGAGGGATACGGTAAGGCTTATAATTTAATGTTGAACTTGTAGCGGGGTTGATTACCGGTGTTAGCCGGGTTAGCTTCGGGTTTATTAGCACTATTGTCATCACATTTCCAGGTTAGTTGCGGTAAAACGTGATATTTCAATGCAGTTTCGTCGTGCATAAGATGTAATGGTAAAGCTGTTGCAATAAATGTTGTTTTTTCCGTACTACCTTTTAGAAAAATAAAGATGTCGAGTCTAAACTAAGTTGAATAATTGGCTTAAAATCGTTTCTTGTATGTCTTCTAAGAGATTACTTTAAATTTGCATTTATAGAACTAAACTGGGTTATATCTAAAATAATTCCTTGTATTAATTCATGCTTTTAAGACTTTCCTTTTATCCAAACAACATTTTATTATGCATCTTTCATATCTTTCTGTTGTCTTTCGTGCAGGAAAGTGTCGTGGTCTGCGTACCGCCAGGAAGCTCCGCAATCACCGCCGTGAGCAGAAATGGCACGATAAACAGTACAAGAAGGCCCATCTGGGAACTGCCCTGAAGGCTAACCCCTTCGGAGGAGCCTCTCACGCCAAAGGAATTGTCCTTGAGAAAGTGTGAGTACTGTGAAAACAAGACAGTTGATCATGTCCTGGGCACTTCAGTARTAAGTTTAACTGGAGAGTCTTTAAACTGAGACTAAAGATTTCTGGATAGATATTTTAGGAGCTGCTGTATCTGTATTTTAATTTATAAGAGCTGGTGTTTTCAGTGACATTTGTCAGCATTTTCCCCTCTAACTTTAGTTTGTTTTTGTTTGGCAGCGGTGTGGAGGCTAAGCAGCCCAACTCTGCCATCAGAAAGTGTGTGAGAGTTCAGCTCATCAAAAACGGCAAGAAGATCACGGCCTTCGTTCCCAACGACGGTTGTCTCAACTTCATTGAGGTAAACATCAGCGCCACCTTGAATAACAACACTCAGCCACGTGTTGAATCAGTATTTCACAGTTTACTCACATTAATATTTCAATTTGTTGTTGACCTTTTTTTTTTTTTCTTCCTGCAGGAAAACGACGAAGTTCTGGTGGCCGGATTCGGTCGTAAAGGTCACGCCGTGGGTGACATCCCTGGAGTTCGCTTCAAGGTGGTGAAAGTGGCCAACGTGTCCCTGCTGGCGCTTTACAAAGGCAAGAAGGAGAGACCCAGGTCATAAACAGCCGAGGCAGAAAATACAAATAAAAACATGTTTTGAATTTCACTCTGTTGTCTTGTGGTGTTTCTGAAGACGCAGCAGGTCCTGCAGGAGGCTCAGGTCAGGTTTGTTTTTGAGGACAAASCTTTATTTGTCTGTTTAAAGGTACAGATATTTAGATTTTAAAATCTTTAATTAAAAAACTTAAAATCTTTCCAGTCAGTGGAGCTCTTATCACAACCTTTAAATAAATTTAACAAAACATGTTCTGATATGAGAAGCTTTTTTTTTTTTACCAAGTTAAAGCTCTTTTTTCCCCATTTAATTAAAAAAAACTCCTGTTATCTTAATTCATCTTAAACATTTAAAATAAAAAGTTCAAAAGCCTGCTATGTTTTATTTATGTGAAATACTGTTGGATCAGAAAAAAAATATGCAGACTTAACCCTCTGTAAACTACTTATTTTTAATTATGCCTGTCTGATTATCAATGTATTTTACAACAAGCATATTATGATTATTACAAAGGTTTGGGAAATCCTGATTATTTCATGGTGAAAACTTCAATATCTAATGCTTGTATCCACCCAGGTGTAAATTATTCTGCTGTTTCATGGTTTGGAGCAACAAATTTCAGATTAAAACATTAAAAAGTTGTGTTTTTTTATCTCAGGGTCACTCTGGTTCATTTCACTGCATGCACTCCAGTGGGATTAAATATAGTAACAGGTGTCGTATCTCAGTTCGTCCTGCCAGAAATCTGCAGCTCAAACACGTCGACTCTGCTCTCTGTTAGCCTGCAGAAAACACATGTAGGTTATTCTGATWAACTGACGTCCTCGTGGGTAAACCCTGTGTTTGTTGGAAGTAATGCTGACAGAAGATCTGGGAGGCAGAGAACAACGCGCTGGTTTCTCTGAGCACTTCAGGCCTCAACAACTAATCTGAACAGAACAAAACCACCTGACAGGTAAAAAACACAACTTATGACAAAAACTTCTGACTGTTGATCCAGTGGCTTTTCCAGACACTGGTATTTCTTCTCAGGTTTTGCGGCTGGATCGGTTACCATGCAGTCAATAGACTGTTCTCTGGCCACCAACTTCACCAGGGAGTCATACTCTGCCGATGGGCTTACCAGTCTTACCACCTCGGTTCTCCATTCTCTTGTTGTGGCCAGCCACCAGTTGACCCATTCCGCTTTTTGAGTCTTCTTTCTGGTCTCTATGGGGTGCTTTAATACAGCCAAAATCACCCCATCCACC
>NW_013952612.1:644552-648718 GCF_001266775.1 Austrofundulus limnaeus
CCCTCTGTGGCTAATAAACCAGTAAAAAGGAACTTTATATTATAATCTGACCTCCTTTTTATTATTACTTGCTTTAAAGTAACTAACCATTTTTATAACATACAATTACCTCGTTGCATTACCATAATAGGACCCTCCTGTAATCAGAGAAAAACATTAAAGGACAACCAGAAGTATCAATGTCCAGTCAATTAATTTGTCTTGTTGAGGCTTATAAGCAGTTTAATAGAATTTGCAAGAATTGCCACATTTATACAGATTAATATATTGATTGGTA
This sequence comes from Austrofundulus limnaeus, assembly GCF_001266775.1. Classification (NCBI taxonomy): domain Eukaryota; kingdom Metazoa; phylum Chordata; class Actinopteri; order Cyprinodontiformes; family Rivulidae; genus Austrofundulus; species Austrofundulus limnaeus. Next base: position 644,830 of record NW_013952612.1, read on the forward strand.
ATTGATTGATTTAATAATTGATGGTGAGGAAAATAAAAACTCTAAATAGCTGAACTATCTTCCTGATTAAGAATAATGGCATATTCTGTTAATTTCAGAGAAGGCAGGACAAGTTCAGAACAGTCAGTTATTACCCCCATGAGGTCCGAATGTTGTCTGAAAAAGATCTCTCTCAAAGATGGGCTTGGTCCAATTTTGGTCTTCTGTCCTTTTGACTCGGCGAAGGAGCGTTTGTCAGCTTCTGCCCAGATGAGAGGGGGATCGTTAGAGCCTGGTCCTGTTGCTTCTCGCTGTCCTTCCTCCAGCRGTTGACACGAAGACCCTTTGCTGTGGGTCAGCTTGGCCTTTTATCCTTCCTCTGTGGCCTTTCCTCCTCCCCTTCTGGTGTGATCATGTGTCCTGTGTTTTTCCCCGGTACTTCCCAAAATGAAGCAACTCTGCTGACCTTCCTCTTTTTGGGGCCCTTGGGTACCTTCTTTTTTTCTTTTTTTTTTACTCTCTGTGGTATCAAAGTCCACATCTCGTTGTCAACATGTTAAGAGAGGCCTTGGCTGCATCAAGTTCATGCTCCTATTTGTGGAATTAAAGAAGAGAGGCACCATGACTGAAYGAAAGAGGAAGTGGGTGCTCTCTGGTCGTCAGAAAGGGGAAGTGTGCGCTCCCTGACAGTTAGAAAGAGGAAGCGTCGCTCAGCTTACATGAGTTTCACACTGTTTTGCAATAACTGCCACTCACTCTTACAGACTGACTTTACACAGTTCACTTACATTTCTCTAACTTCCTATCTGCTCTATTCACCATCTTCCATTTAAAACATAAAAATCACAAATTCCAAATCATTATGCATCACAGTACATTATTTAAAAAGAATCACAGTTAAAAATAATCATTGATCAGGTTACATACATTTTTCTAAGCATTAAAATTGATTATTTTGATTCAWTATTTTCTCCTCCTGTCTCCTCAACCTCTTGGCCTCTTTATCCTCGTTTTTCTTCTGGTGTCTTCTTTTCCTGTCCATCCCTTGCTTTTGCAGTGGTGAAAACTCCTTGGGCTTGATTCCAGAATTGTGACTATCCTGGATTGCAGGCCCCCTTGACAAAGTTTACTTTAATATAGTTTTAACTTGCTGTAAATAAGGTGTAAAACTCAGGCTGGAAAGAAGTTACATCTTTTTCGACATTTTTAAATCTGTGTTTTTGCTACGTTACATTATAGACTAAATATAAACAACGAAGATGTGGTTTTACACCCAGATGGAAGATGTTTTAAACCAAAACAAGATTTAAGAGGGTTTGTCAAATAATTTTAACTTTATATCAGCTGTTTTAACAGACAGAGCAGGTTTACCACACCTGCTCTGAGTTTTCCCTCTTCCCAACAGGACAGTTTTTGGTGGGCGATGAGTTTCATTGGGCTGGAGGATGAGGACGATGAAGATGCAGACACTCAATTCATGATTGAGCAGAGTCTGTTGGAGAGCAGCAAACAGAGCGGACCCCACAGAGAGCCCACCAGCAGACCAGACAAACCCAGGTCAGACCAACAATGAACAGTGTTCAAACTGTTGTTTTCAAGTTTCTCTTTATTATTATTTATTCTGGACATTTTTCAGCACCTTATTGTTCCACTGTTTTTGTGCTATTTCAACATTTCATAAAGCAAAACATCCAGTTAGGACGATCCTACCACAACTTCTGGTTTTCCAGCTATTTCACTTTTTCGGACACTTTATTTATTTATTTATTTATTTATTTATTTATTTATTTATTTATTTATTTTTGCCATTTTCAACATCCTTAAAATCCTTCCCTGTGCCAATTTTAGCTACTTTGTTGCTAATTTTAACCCTTTTCTGTTATTTTAGCTATAATTTTGCTTCTTTCTGCTTTTTTCTGGTAATTTGAGCTATTTCTGCTTCATAAATTTGCTGTCTGATAGCTATTTGCAGCTCTGTTTGCTAATATTCAGCTGTTATTAGCTAAAGTTAGCTTTTTTAGGTTAAATTCACATCTTGGTGGCTTTTTCAGCTTCTTTCTGCTGAGTTCAGCAAACATGTGCTCCTTATGCTTCCTTGTGTTAATTTTAGGTTTTCTAGCTATTTTACAACAAGTTGCCACTTATTTGTACTTTTCTTTTTTTCACCATCTGAGTGCTTGAGTCTGCTACCTTTAGCTTGTTTTTATGCTAATTTTAGCTTTGTCTGGTATTTCAGCTATTGTTTTGCTCCTTTTAGCTATTCTTCTGCTAGTTTCTGCCTTTTTGTGCTTCTTTCAACTTTTCAAATTGAACTCACTTTAACAGTTTTGCTATAAAACATTTTCTGCTCCATTTCAGCAACTTTCAGCTGAAGTTTTCAGCAATAAGCATTCACACTAGCATTATTTACAGATTTCAAACAACTGTATTGTTATGAAAGATGTTGAAAACAGTTTAATCTGTGGAGTTTTGTTGATTAAAACCACAGATTTGTGGAGTTTTTGTTTATTTGACAGCTCTTGTTTCCTCTCAGTCTTCGGAGTTCGGAGCCTTCAGGCAGCACCAGGATCTTCTCTGCGATAAAACAAGGTGAATCATCTGATTTTTTTAGTTTTTCTTGCAGAATYAAGCTCAACATGTGGATCTTCTCTGCAGGAAACGAGAAGCTCCTGAAGGATCTGAGTGTTGGACACAAAGAGCAGCTGCTGCAGGCGGACAGCCGAGGCTGGACTCCTCTGCATGAGGCTGCAGCTCAGAGCAACCAGACGGTCCTGAAGCTGATATATGAAGGTTTCTAACTGCGTCTGATCTTTTCATCCTGCTGATGAAGATGAGCAGTGATGAAGAGTCCCTGTCCTCCAGCTTCAGGCCCAGACTCTTTGGAGAGGCGGACCSTCCGCGGTCAGACGCCCCTCTTCCTGGCCGTGGAACGAGGTCTGATGGAGAACGTCTCGTTCCTCCTGGACCGTGGAGCTGAGCCGGACTGCCAGGACCAGGACCAGGACTCTCCTCTGTTTGTAGGTTTGTACTGGACCACGGTTTGGGGTTTGTCCCATGAAGCAGCCTCAGATTGTCAGGGCGGTTCTGTCTCTGCAGCGATCCGTTCGGARCACGCGGACCTGGTGAGGCTGCTGCTCCTGTGTGGATCCAGCGTGAACCAGGTGGGCTGCCACGGCCGCCGGCCCCTCCACGAGGCCTCCAAGCTGGGTAAAACCAGCCTGGTGACCCTGCTGCTGGGGGCCGGCGCGCACCCCGACCCCCGCAGCAARTACGGGCTGACGCCTCTGGCCCTGGCTGCTCAGGGGGGGCACTTGGAGGTGGTGGACATTCTGCTGAGGAAAGGTGGATGAGAGTCTCCAGGCAGGATCTAAAATCAAATAAATCTTCTACCTGCACTCAGGCGGCGTGTTGTTGCTCCTGCAGGAGCAGACGTCCTCTCTCAGGCCCACGACGAGGCCTCCGTCCTTTATGAAGCCGCCGTCTCAGGAGATCCGGCCGTCGTGGCTCTGCTGCTGGAACATGGAGCCGATGCCAATGTGTCCAACCACACCGGACACATGCCCGTCCACCGCATGGCCCACAGAGGACACCTTCAGTGAGACACTCATGACTGGGGGGGGGGGGTTTTTAAGGGGGGACATACAAATGAAAATTCAAGATGGCCGCCACAGCTAATTCCAAATGGCTTCAATTTTGCTGTTTAAATAAATATTGAGATGAAATGTGAGTGATCATAGCTAATGGTCAAAAAACATGCTAAATGCTACTCACAACTTGTTATTCACAAATTATTATAATAATCGGAAAACTAAGAATATTTTTACACTCTTTAAGAAATAAACTGTTGAATTTACTGAACCAAACTGGTTCCACTAAACCAAGTTGAGTAAATTAAGCAATATATATATAT
>NW_013952612.1:649063-650343 GCF_001266775.1 Austrofundulus limnaeus
TCCCCATACTGATGCTCGGTTTGAACTGCAGGAGATTGTCTTGACCATGTCTACATGCCTAAATGCACTGAGTTGCCGCCATGTGATTGGCTGATTAGGAATTAAGTGTTAACGAGCAGTTGGACAGGTGTACCTAATAAAGTGGCCGGTGAGTGTATATATATATAGCGTAGATGTATATATAGGTATATGTGTATATTACTTCGTATTTCCTATATGAGGTTCAGTGGAACAAGTTGACTTGTTAAGCAAATTCAACACTTCCTTTTTTAGAGTGCACAAACAACTCCTTTCACGATGAGTTCAGATGTAATCTTTTAATGAGTAACTAGGTGTTATTTTAAAGTAAAGAAGTAAAAGTATCATTTTTACAGTCGTGAAAAAGTTTGGGCAGCCTTGTTAATTTTCCTGATTTACCTTTATAAATCATTGTTTGATTGGAGTAAAAATGTCAGTAAAATATATCATATAGGGGACAAACACAGTGATATTTGAGAAGTGAAATGAAGTTGATATTATTTACAGAAAGTGTGCAATAACTGTTTAAACAAAATTAGGCAGGTGCATAAAATTGGGCACTGTTGTCATTAACCACATAACATAACCACTAGAACCGGGTTTCTAGCTTCATGGGAGCAAGTAAAACCTGAAGAATTAAGAATTTGAATTATAGGGTCTCTATGAGCCTTAGGACCCTAAACCAACACCTCCATTTTATTATTGTTTAACAATAAATAATTATCAGACATCCAGACCTTAACATCAGTGAGACAAGAACTTAGTATGTTTAGAGCAGACAGATCAGAAGGATCAAWGGATAAATATATTTCGGTATCATCTGCATAAAAGTGAAAAGATATATTTATTATATTTGAGAATAATTTGACCAAGAGGTAACTTGTAAATAGGAAATAGCAGTGGGCCAAGAATGGAACCTTGAGGAACGCCACAAGTAAGTTTTACAAATTTAGAGGAATTGTTATCAATTGATGCACAACAGAGAACAAAGACCCTCATTTGGGAGGGGAGATAAATGAATCTGCATGTTATTTTTTCATTTAATTTGTGTTCCTTCTTTTTCTGAACTTGTTTTTTTTTTTTTCGGTTCAGATCCTTACAGCTGCTGCTTCCTGTTACGTCCATGTCAGACGTAAACGACAGCGGGATCAGTCCTCTTCACTCTGCGGCTGCTGAGGGACACGCTGACTGCATCCAGGTGTGTCGGCCTGCAGAGACTTTACTGCAAACGTTCACATGGTTTACACAAGCCTGTCCTGCCC
>NW_013952612.1:651896-657180 GCF_001266775.1 Austrofundulus limnaeus
CCCCCCCCCCGGTTCATTCTGTGTGACTCAGAAACCGTTCACTTCCAGGTTGCTCTCCGCCTCGGCAACTACGAGTTGATCAACTTGTTGCTGCGATACGGAGCCAACGTGAACTACTACTGCAGGATCAACACCACGCATTTCCCCTCGGCGCTGCAGTACGCCTTCAAAGACGAGGTGACCCGGATCCTATCTGACCCCAGATCTGGGTTTTTGGCTTTACTGACCCATATTTGTTTGTTTGTTTTACGTCAGGTGATTCTCAGGATGCTGTGTAACTATGGTTACGACGTGGAGCGCTGCTTCGACTGTCCGTACGGTGACGGCTCCCACGTCCCTGAAGACTACGAGGGCTGGACCTGCTCCGTGATCAAAGACACTCTGGTGATAAAAACCTGAGTTTTCTTAACAAACCTGCAGGTTTTTGACTGTTTCTGTGTGTCGGTGCAGTTCTGTGAGGTCATCACCCTCTCCTGGCTCAAGCACCTGTCGGGTCACCTTGTCCGGGTCCTGCTGGACTACCTGGATCACGTGAAACTGTGCTCCAAACTGAAGGCGGTTCTGATGGAGCAGCAGCAGTGGGCCGACATCTGCAGAGTGCAAGGTGACAGGAAGTCCTGAAACCAAGTCAGGAGGCAGACACACAACCTGTCCTGTCCTCTGTCCTCCACTAATGGTTCTGTCCTCCTCTGATGTCCTGTCCTCCTCTGATGTGCTGTCCTCCTCTGATGTCCTGTCCTRCTCTGATGTSCTGTCCTCCACAGAAAACGCTCGCTGCCTGCAGCATCTCTGCCGTCTGAGGATTCGTCGGTGTCTGGGTCGGCTCCGGCTCCGCTCCTCGGTCTTCATGAGCTTTGTGCCGCTGCCGGAGCGGCTGAAGGACTACGTCCTGTACCGAGAGTACGAGCTGTGGAGCCCGCCGGGCTGAGGTCCAGAGACAGCAGGCTCAGCTGGTTTGTTAGGAAATATATCAGAAAGTTTGTAAGATTTAAACAAACTGACCTTAGGAGGACTCTGTGTTATCTTTGCTGTGTGAAAATGAAACTTTATTTTCTGAAATGCTAAAAAATAATAAGATAAAAAAGGTGAAGAATTGCAGAAACTAGTTATTTTGCAGTCAGGACTGATGCTGGACATTAAAAATCTATAGGGGGACATGACAGGTTAATAAGTACAAGTACCCAGTAAAAACCCTAAATGAATCCTCTAAGTACCTCTTCAATATGTACCCTGTAATACCCTGTAGATACTGGAGTACCTCATAAGTGTCTTTCAGATATGTAGCATTTTCCTCTACAGATACAACACAGTAAACYTGTAAATCCCCCTGTATTTACCCTGCAAATCCCTTGTCATTACCGTTTAAGTACCCAACAAGTACCTTTATGTGTACCCTGTATGTACCCCATGTAAATACTTTATGTATCCTATTTGCACCCCCTCAATTCCCCTGTATGTATATCAGTGAGTACCTTTGTTAGTAGCCTGTATGTATTTCTTTAGGTACATTGTGGGTATTTACATCTTTTGTACCATTGTTAGTATTCTGTAATTACTTTTTAGGTACCCCTAGAACTTAACCTGTAATTATCCTGTAAAAACCCTTTGTGTACTAATATATGTAGCAGTTACCCAGTAATTTACCCCATGTAAGTACCCTTTTAAGTACTTGTATGTATCCTGTATACACAGTTTACTTTTTGACCATGTTGAGTCTCCAGCAGCCCAAAAGCCTTTTAAGTTACAATAAATTGGGTTTTTATCATTTCTTTACAGATCGTTATGTCTCTTTATTTCAGGTTTTATTTGTGACAATAACTGTATTCCAGTAGAAGTCAATTCAAATTTTATTTACCATTTATGAGAAAAAAAATAAACTGATTGTAGTTCATCAGCACCCTCTGGTGGCTAACACCTGATACTGCACTTTATTTATACGGAAAGCTGATTTAAAAACTAAAGCAATCTGTGCTACAAAAACATTTAATCTTAAAATCAATCTATATTCACTGATTAAAGACTAATGAATTTTTTAATCCCAAAAAAACTATTTTTCTGTAGCTCCACACATCTCAGCTGCAGCAGCACAGCTCCACTGATGATGGCTTAATTAGGTTACCTCATTAATCGCCATGGAAACCTCCATCACAGCAGCCAGCTGCTCGTTAATTTCAAATTGTTCTGGACCACATCAGACATCCAGAACCATTAAAGTTCAAACAAAATGTTTCTGAGCTCTGCGGTGTAGAAACACACGACAAAKTGAACGTCTTACTGATGAGTTTTAAATGTAAATAAATTAATCAGGGAGGCTTTTGATCCTCCTGCTGCTCATAAACACCAACAGAACCGGTGGACTTCATCCTCTTGGCCCTAAAATTTGTTTTACTAAAAGGGAGCTTTATAAAATAAACACGGAAAAGCTTAGTCTTTTTTTTAAATCAAGTTATAAACAGTAGGAGGTAGCAGGAATTTCCAGAACCATTTATCAGATTTACTGTTTATATAAAAATATATTTAGTGTCTAACAGAAGAAATCTGACAGGAAGGAGTAATTGCAGGGATTTAGTTTGACTTTAAACAGATGTGAAAAAATAAAGATGAGTTTAGTGCCAATTTTTAAACTAAGATCAAATGTTGAGAAATAATGGAGTTGTAGCTGTTTTTTTTTTTTAAAGTAGATTAGCTGTGGCAGCTGTCTTATCAAAATCAAGCCAGTGGTTRGCAGGATATTTTGCTAACAGACACACAGCAATGCATTTCAGGTGAGAATTACAACACACAAAAAAAGAAGGCAAAAAATAGCTTGTGGAAAGATTTAATCTCACTTAACTTTCACTGTTCTAACAAACATTCAGAACGATGTCAGATGCAGGAAACGTCGCTAAATAATTCCCGTTAATCTCTGGAGCTAACAGCCACCATAATCTGAGAGGAGCGCCGCCACGGACGAAAAAAATAAATAAATAAACCCAAACAGGAGGATGATGATGATGAGCATGCAGTTCTTTACCGGCTTCATGGAGGTGAGGTGGAACAAACCAAAGACTAAAGATGATGTTTACAGGTTTCTAACACACACACACACACACACACACACACACACACACACACACACACACACACACACACACACACACACACACACACACACAGAACAGTTCCCCGACAGAACATCAGCTCAGACATCTGAAAGTACAGATCTGAGTAATACTGCTTTCACACATCATGTCTCCTGATTTCTTTACATTTTATTTTTTTACTGCAGGGAGACACAAACGAGACGAAACATTTTAAAGGTACAATTAAAAAAATAAATTATCACCTCGATGAACCAAAAATAAAAATCTGAATATTTGCTCTACGTCCTTTCAGCTCCTGTGGTTGAAGTTCCTGTTTCTGACCAGCAGGGGGCGGCACTGCATCAAAGCCTCAACAGGAGGAAACGGACACATCTGATTGGCCGGCGACCTCCAGTCTGGACCAATCAGATGAGACACATTATTGCCGCCGCTGCTGACAGTTACAGGATGATTTTTTTAGATATACATCTGTATATAAATATATATTTTTTCTTTATTTTTGAGGCAAGGCTGGATGATAAATAAATCAAAACGTTTTGAAAGGAACTTGACAATTTTGTTGGTGTTTTTGGTCACATTTCCGATTATTGTGATTTTTGTGTTTTGCTATAATAAATAGAAATCAGTCATTAAAACCACTCTTCTTTTGTGGTTGTATTTAACCCTGATAAATGACTTTTTTTTAGCTTTTGTTAACAAATCTCATGAAAAGTCTAATAAATTTAAGGTTCTGGTGCTTTTTAACAAATTTTATCCTTTTATTTATTTTTTACATCTTTACTGGTTGAATGATTGTGGATCTTTAAACTATTGATCAGATTTTTCTCCTCAAGGGTTGGATTTTTAAAGTTTCTGCTGTCATTTTGAATTTTTCATGAGATTGGCTGACAAAACCAAACCAAACAAATAAACAAACAAACAAACAAACAAACCTCAGGGCACACCACCAGATCTGGGAAAATTGACAATTTTGCTTCTAATTTTTCAAAACTACCCAGGGAATAATCTCACAAGACACAAACTATTTACACTTTGTTCTTAAATAATTCCCTCAAAATTTGACAAACTATAACTCCATGAAGTTTACATCTACGATGCATTTCAAGGATTTTTAAAAAAGGTTATTCTTCTTTTGCACTGCCAAATTAAAAAAAATCATAATAATCCACGTCTACGACAACGATCTATTGCTTTAACGGATGTTTGGACGTGTTTCTGAGGTAAAACGAGTCTGAGAGGAGGAGGTCAGGGAGTGAGAGTCACGAAGGACATTCTGTCTCCAGGATGTTTGTCCGTCTCTGTGAGGACCATTCTGACGTTAAAAAACAAAACATGAAGGTTTTAAAATCTAAAGCGGGAAAGTTTCAGGGATTAAAAATGTTTCGCTGGACAAAAGTTTTGAATTTTACGTTTAAAAACTGTTAAAGTGTCTGTGACATAAAATGTTTGTAATAAACATGAATGTATTTTTGTAAAGATAACACTGATAACATGTTGAAAAACTAACTCCACYRCACTGAGATGAACAGTTGTTGAGATAGTTGCATGTGAAGAAACAGGAAGTGATGTCAAAGGGGAATGTCTGCATGTAAACACAGCGTTGTAACAACACAGACTGTAGAGAAGAATCTGATGTTTCTTTACATTATTCTGAATCTCTGTTAAAGAGATGAAAAAGAGTTAAAAGTTTAAATAATTTTGTTTTAATAAACAGAGACCAGAGAGTTTATTTTATAAATGAGTTCCCCTTTGATGTCACTTCCTGTTTCACTTTGGCTGAGCCAAATTTAAAAGAAAATCGGTCAGTTATGTGACAAAATGAATAAAACCATGTGTATTATGCCAATTTTCTTAAGTATAAATATGTTTTCTTTGACTTTTTGTATTTAAAGGACAGACGTCACAGACACTTTGAGATTATTTCATGTTGTAGTTTTTCTCTGACGGGCAGCGACTCGTTTGTTTCAGGAACCARAAGAGCTCGTTTGATAATCTCGTGACAGATTAAAGCCTCCTGTAGGACAGGAAGTGWCGCGGCGAAGCCTTTAGTTCTGATGTTTGTGGAACGGTCCTCACAAGAACAGTTTTTCTTTATCATCCTTACATCTTTGTTGTTTTGGCTCCAAACCGTGTCAGTTTTGGAGAACATCGCTGGGTGGACAGCAGTGTGTGTGTGCGTGTGTGTGTGTGTGTGTGTGTGC
>NW_013952612.1:657343-659029 GCF_001266775.1 Austrofundulus limnaeus
TAGCTAAAATTAGCAATAAGGTAGCTAAAATTAGCACAAGGACGTGAAAAAGAGCAGAACCAGAACAAATTGGGTAAGGTGCTGTAAAAATTTAAAAACATTTTAAAGGATTTTAAGGATGTTGAAAACAGCTCCATTCATTTTCAATGGCAAAAAAGTGGCTAAAAAATGAAATAGCTGAAAAAGTATAAATAGCTGAAATACCAAACGTCATAGCAGCCCTCACATGAATGAGCTMAACGTTTTGATATATTAATTGTTGAAATAGCACAGAAATTGTTTGAGTTAGGTGCTGAAAAACGTACGGAAGAAAAAAATGTTCAAGAGTGTGAAGCTGTGAAGCGTTCACACAACTACCTGCTGAACACGAGCTAAAAGCTAAAAACAAAAACTGACTTTAAAAATAAGCAAGAAAACAATGTAAAATAAATAAAACCCACAGAAACAATAAAAACACGTCTCTTACAGGCTGAACTGCAGCTCTGCTCGCTGTGTTGTTTCTGTTTTTAGCTTTTTGAGCTCAAAAATCAGATCCTGAGGAGTCGCAGACCAAAAATAGAACAACAAAAACACGACTCAAAATCAAAGCTGACGTTTCTGTGTGTGGGCAACAGAACTACAGAGAACTGTTTCACATTGTATGCTTAAAAAGTGCTCAATCAGGACGACTGAACACTTCATCAGCTTCTCTACGTTGTGTCAAACAAGCCCCGCCCACTCACCTTCCCCTCATAGATGATGAGCAGCGAGGACGAGTAGAAGCGGTAGGACGCCTGCCTCTCCAGCACCGACTTCAGGCTGCGCAACTTGTTCAGGATGGGCTGAAAGAGGTCCCGCCTCAGGCCCTTCCCGTTGTGCAAGTACTGGTAGAGGGCCTGGCGGAAGCCTTCGGTTGACAGGCCGCGGCCGTAGTACTTGTTCCTGCACAGGTAGTGACCCGTGCTGAGCTGGTACACCTGTGGGGTGGGGGGACAGAGGTGGGTCTCATCTCAACCATCTGATACCTGCAAACTAAATACCATTGCCCTACCTGCATGCCACACACTCTGACTCCCAGTGTGGCCGAGGTGCTCTGCTCGCACTTCTTCATCTGCCGGGCCGCCTTCTCCTCCGAGGCGTCGTCGCCGTGCTGCCGGGTGCCCATCTTCAGGTCCAGGATGCAGGGGCAGGAGAAGTGGTGCACCACGTTCTCCAGCAGCAGGAACTCTGGGTGAAAGGCGGCGGTTAAGGGCCACTCCATCAGGTTCTGAGGGCGGCTGCAGCCGGTTCTGCCCAGCTGGAGCCGCTCTCTTTGAAGCCCCAGATCCAAACGTGAACTTTAACACGACGCCCTCAAACGACACTAAGCCTCCTCTCAGATCTACGTCCTGTGAACCGAGCTGTGCAAACAGGCGACTAATAACACAATAATCTCATGTCATCTGCTGTCATTTTACACAAATAAATAATAAATCTATTTATTTGATGTAATAGATATTTAAAGGGGCAATATTATGTGTTTCTCAGGCATATATTTAAATTCTATATCATAATAAACTAACTGTCACCTTCAGTTGTTATTAAAGAGATCCCAGATTAGTCGTAACATTAAAATTTATTTGATAAACATTTATTTTAACTGTAAAATAAAGACTGTAAAAATACTGTAGGATGTTTAGTTTTGTAATTTTTTTAAATATATTTTAA
>NW_013952612.1:660460-664853 GCF_001266775.1 Austrofundulus limnaeus
TATCTGATGATCGACTCTTTTAAATGAAACCAGAGAGCGTTGACAGAGAGGAGAAGGTAGAAATGACTCAGCCTGATGGAGGACCTCAAGTTTAGCTTGTTAGTTTGCGCCGAGCTAACACATATAAGGCAATATAGCGTCGGCGCTAAAGCTAACAGGCTAAACTGAGGTTCTTCTTCCATGAAGCAGCTCCCCTCCTGGCTGCCTCAGGACACGACAGGATTTCTCAAACATGCATGAATAAGTCAAAGCAAAACTCTAGTTACGTTTTTGATTAGAGGATAACATTATAACTTGATACAAAACTCAAAAAAAGTTGATTTTACATGATACAGCCCCTTCAACGTTTGACTCCTCCCACAGCTGTATATGAGAGGCTGTGATTGGCCGATGAAAGGATACTGAAGAGTTTGCGGTCCTTGGATTCGGACCTCATGCGGCTGAGCTGCTGCTTGTGGCAGCGGAGGCTCCAGGGGTTGTGGCTGATCTTCTCCGAGGTCAGACCGCTGTTCCAGTCCAGCATCTGGAAGGGGACGTCTGACAGGATCTTGGGGTCCAGCCGGGGACTCTTCAGCTCTGCGAGGCTGCGGGGACAAAAGGGTCCACGGTTAATACCCAACTGCGCTTAAAGASTTTGAAAGGAGGACCGGACCCTACCTATCGGAGGGGTCCGTGTCGTGCGCCTCCCGTCGCTCGGCCCGCTCCTCCTTGTGTTCGGAGGAAGAGGAGGAGCGGTGGAGGCTGCGGCGCGAGTGCTTCCTTCGGGGCTGCTCCCTCTCCTGRGGGTCGCGGTCCTCGTGCTCCCCGGACCCCACCTCCATGTTGTCCACGTAGGGGTACGCCACCAGGTTAATGTAGCCGTCGGTGCCCACCTCAAAGCACACCAGCACCACCCCTGACAGACGCAGACACAGGAGGGAGGGGGGTCAGTCTGTCTGAAACCCTTCTTTAGCTGCTTCATTTTTTTAAGCTGTATCAGTGGTGATGCTAGCCGAAGCTACATTTCAAAGAATGGGCCTCATGTAAAAACCGTTCAAACATATTTGTTCTTAAGTTGTGCGTACGAGTGATTTAGGAGAATTTGTCATATTCACCAATTTTCTCGTATTCTAAGATTTTCTTCAGATACGAACAAAATTCACGAGTGGTCCAGACCTGTCGCATATATTAAGAGAAGTCAGTCTGCTGTTATCTAGATGGGTTTTCTTCACTAATAACTTTATATTTCATTAGTTTGAAGATATTTTGTGTTGAAAATAAATCACATTCCATAATTATGTTGACAATAGGTTATTCTGTTTCAACTGGAATTATAATTTTAAATGTAATAATGTAGACTAATGACATAAATTGGTTAAATTAAATTAAATTGGCCATTAATGCTGTTGTATAAAACTACAATAWTAATATGAAGATGTTAAACTACAAACCAACTTAAATTATGCATTAATAAATGAAAGCTATGTAACAGTTGTTTACACTTCAGTTAAAAATATTCGACCAAAGGAAAACCGGAGCAGGACTACAGAGAGATGAATATGATTTAGATCAGCGGTGCCCAAACAAGAGGGCCAAAATGAAAATGTATCCGGAGCTGCGAGCCAAATGCAGTAATATAATACATGAAATATAAATGCTTTTTAAGTAAAATCCTGTATTAAAACAATTAAGCATGCAGCCAGTGCAGTAGACAACTTTTTTTTAGTCTGAGCACTTGGAGAACATCTGCCATACGCAGAAGCAGCAAAGGTTCATGGGACATTTCATAAATTGATAAAATATGGTTTTGTGGCTTTATAAAGTGTGCAAATCTACATGTGTGCAAATCTACATGTGTGCAAATCTACGTGTGGTTGAATCTATTCTTAATATATCACGTTGTTACTTGGATTTCATGGTTTGTATTTATTCTCAATACATCAAAGATAAGTCAGGACCATGAGTGAAAACTATCTGCACTACAGCCTCTGATATAGTCATTGTGCCAATGGATGAAATGACTGAGTGGAAATACTGTGTTTCTACATATTGTAACTGCTGGTGGGCCAAATCAAATAGCTTGACAGGCCAAATTTGTCCCCACTTTGGGCTCCTCTGATTTAGATTTTTATTTCTGTGACTGTATACGACCCACAGGAGAAACGACATTAACAGCGGTCATTTCATTCCTCGGCTTTAGCAGGTCTGACGCTGCTAAAAATGACAGATTTTCTTTTCTGGATCTCTGAGAGCAGAACTTCAATCTCCGAACTCGTAAAGTTCTTCTTTTTTACTTTGTGATGTTATTTATGAATGGAAACTTCCTAGTATGTGGGGCAGGAAACGTATAGCCTTATATGGTGTTTTTAGGGTGGTAATTATGCTAATCTCCTCTCCTCGTGCACGAGCAGCTGATACACATTCATCAGTTTACGCAACTCATTTACATACTTTTCCTGAAGATAGAAGAATTTGCTTAATCTGACGTGACATGATCGTATGAGGCCCAATGTGAGTTTATAAAGAAAACGATGCAACAAAAATGAAGGAAATGCTTCCAGAGTTCGCTCCAGTTTCTGGAAGCACTTTAGTGGAAGAAGCTGTTTCCAGTTTAAATAAACAAAGTTTTATAAACAGAGTCATCTCTGAGGAAGGCTCTCGACATCTTTCATGTTTCTCCAAGTTATTTCCCAACAAATGAGCTCCAAATACAAAAATACGGTATTTAACATTTCAGCGACTCCAACCTGCAGAGAAGAGGACAAACACCACCCGATGTCGTGGAACAATAAGTGGGTAAAACAACCTTGATGGAAGCAGAAAGTTGTTCCTGAGCAGCTGTCATTTAATCAGCGGGACAATGGAGGTGGGTACAGATCCAGGACTAAATTTAGACTTGTTGTTCTGTTGTCACCAGGTCTGGAGGGAACGCAGACCCACCAGGAAGATGGCCGACAGCTCACCTCTTTTAAAWGGAACCCACGGGGATTGATTGAAAACATTAGTAAATAGTCTTAAAAATAATTATAACGTTCTCTAGGTGGGTGTTTCCACTTCTGATCGACTGAGAAATAAATAATCCCACTAAAGATTCTGATWGAGATTATTAAAGTCTGACTCCAAAACCAACCACAGCGAGGAGGAGGATGTCASTCAAGATTAGCCAGCCTTGTTTACACACCTACACACTCTTTAGCGGCGGGTAATCAATCGCACTGTGTGGGTGAACCGCTGCTCTGCAAGGCGGCTGACATTTCTTTTTTAGCTTTTCCACAGCTCTCTTAGTAGTTTTTTTTTTTTTTTTCAAACTGCTGCTCAAAGCTAACCTCCCGGCTCAGAGGTTAGATATTTTGTGTGGTCACCATCACTAAATCACAAAGCACAATGTCCTGGTTCTGAGTTTGGAAATRATTGGCCCGGTTAACATTTTGAAGCACGGTCCGATCTCGGGGCGTCACATTTCTTGGTGTTCATGGTATGTCGGCGCTACATATTCAGACTGGTGTGTCATTGTATAAACCCACCAAATCACAAAGACGACAGCATTCCACCGGCGTTTTATTGTGAAAACTCAACTTTAAAGCCTCAAACATTCATAAACGAACGTTATTTATCTGCCGTAAAACGTTTTCTGTTTACACATTTTGGAAACGATGAGGAGTGTTTAAACTGGCAGCCGACGTCTGTTTGTGTGCGACGTTACTACAGCAAAAGATAGTGAAAACAGCTACAGCGCTGTGATGAAGAGCAGAGCAGCTACAGAACTGTTCCTCCATTAAAAGCTGCAGTTCCTTCCTTTTGTTCTGTCAATCTTCTGTCCGACACACAACGCCTGAAATACTGGATCACAASAAACAACTGTCTTTTGTGATGGAAGTTTGTGAATCAGTTCCTGTGTCACAAACAAATCTGTGTCAGGAGGATCTGTTTTTCTGTGCACCTTTATTTCATTTTTAAAAGTAGATTTTTTATTAAAATACAAATACAAACTAGAGAATTTGCATTTACTGCAAAAATGCTGTGTGATTGTGTAAACCCCAATTTACATTACTTGCGTTCCGTCTCCACTCCGCTCCGACCTCCGCAGCAAATACACACCCATTATGATCAATGAGTGTTTACATTGGCTGCACACGGCGGTGCAGGGCGGCGGTGAGCGGACGGCGATCCGTCAAAATTAAAACGATCCTATTTTTGCCTGATGCCGGAGCGGCGCCGGAGTCAATTTTTGAAGATTACGTCACACCAACAGGAAAAGACACGAGCACAACATCCGTATTTTCAAAATAAGACACTATACTGTGGAATAATTTGTCGGAATAATGTCGAAATTGCAGCCATATTAGGGCTGTGTATTGGCAAGAATTTGGCGATACGATACATATCATGACAGAGGGGTCACGATACGATATAT
>NW_013952612.1:666705-668612 GCF_001266775.1 Austrofundulus limnaeus
GTTTTAAGGATGTTGAAAACAACTCCATAATTAATGAGGGAAAACATGTCAGAAAAAGATTAGATCTCAAAAAGTATAAATTGCTGAAAAAGCAAAAATCATAACCAGAATGTGCTGAAGAAGCTGAATGTTTTGGTGTTTATATTGTTGGATTGGAACAAAAATTACAGAATGAGATACGTACCGAAAAACATAATAAAAATTATTTGAATAATTTAGATGAGTAACTTTGCTTTGTTTAAATATCATGTAGCTAAGTTTTTAGGTTCAGGTGAACAGGGATATGGGCGTGTCTCTGGGAGAATAATAAAAAAACTGACAATCAGGCAGGTTGTGATGCAGGGACTGACCTTTATACTCCGGAGTGAACTCCTTCATTTCAGGAGGCAGAGACTCGTAGAAGCGCTGCTCTCTGCTGATCAGAGGCTTACAAACCGTGTGGTCATCGTAACGCATCATGCTGGAGTGGCCCCCCACCTGCAACAACACACCACGGCTAATTTTAGCACRGTTAAAGGTGGCCATCTTGAATTCAGTTATTTTAGTTGTCCAGGTCCGTCGAGTGATTCCGTTGAGTTTCATTAAAAACCTGAACACACCTGATGTATGAAGGGCTCCAGAGGAACGCCTCCTGATTGTGATTGAAGTGAAGCTCCTCCCCCTGTCCCCGTCCCCTGTAGCTTGTTGTCCATGTTGTTGGTTTGAGGGAGGCACATGGCTCCAGGCGGACGCACCGCGCTTCCTCCTGTCCAGGACAGAAACCACCAGTTCTGAGTCAGGTTTTTTCTGCTTCTTATTGTTAAACTTCAGTGCAGTTTTTTAAAAARTAAACAAAATGAACTTAATCAAACTCAAAAGGCCCACCAGCACCTGGCTTTTACGGGACCTGCTGGCTGGCTCCCGGGTCCAAAAGAATAAAGCAGCAAACTCATGTAAGTAAATGTGATTATCAGAACCTGTGGTCCAACAGAGTCAGCAGCAGGATCCGGTCTAATGGCCTCTCTCTGCTGTTTGCAGCATTTACCCTGGGAGACATAATGGATGTAAGTCGAGCTCTCTGAGAGCTGTGGGTGGATTCTCTGCCACCGACAATGTGGGAGGTTTTAAAAGCTTGTTTTACCAGGTGTAAGTGAATTCATAAAAAACACAAACAGGTTGGTGTAAAAGTTTCAAACACGACATCATTCCCTGACAGCTGTTAAATGTGTGTTTTAAACCAGATTAATTGTAAATTAAATGATTTGTTTAATCAGATGTGGTTTGGATTAACGCGGGGTCACATGCAACCCTTGCGTCAACGCCCTGGGTGCTTGGTTACGGCCCCGTCGCCGGCGTCACGATGGAGTTCTCACCCTGGGCATGGGCTCTGGTGTGCAGCGATGGGGAGGGCGGGGCGCAGGGCACCACGGGCTGCTGGGAGCGCACGCCGGCCCCAGGGGGAGGCGGCGCCAGACCGAAAACCCCCCGCACGAAGCCTCCGATGAGAGCGGTCCAATCCACCGCCGGCACGACAGAGATCCGATGATGGCAGGGGGTGGGGGGGCAGAGGAGAGAGGCCGGCAGGAGAGGCAGGGTGTCAGTTAGCCGGGGTCGCCACTTCCTGCAGAGACAGGAAACGACAGATGAGTTTAATGGATCATCAAAATAAATCTGTGTTTTTCTCCATTTTCTTCAGTGTTCGGTTTGAGAAATGGAAAAATAAAAAACACGATTCTGCATTCTTTACAACTTTGTGGCTGCGTGTTCTTCTGATTCAGCATGACGACGCCCTGAAGCAACAAATCAACCAGTAAACTGTTCATTTCTTTGGTGTTTTATGGAAAAACTTGATGGAAACTAGGGCTGCACCGATTAGTTGAAATAATCGATGACGTCGATTATGTAAATTTGTCGACGCAGATTTTTTA
>NW_013952612.1:670421-675100 GCF_001266775.1 Austrofundulus limnaeus
GTCTTAAAGTATCTGATATTTTTTATACTTATCAAAAGTAAATTTCTGGCACAAAATATACTTAAGTTTTAAAAGTAAAAGTACTGGGTAAAAATGAGCAGTTAGATTTTCCAAAATGACATTTATTGGGAGGTGACTTCTCAAAAAATATTTTTTCTAACAGCGTGCAGCTGTGATGGGTTGTGTACAAAGCTAATAGGGTATCAGAATGGTAAATATTTATAATTCTCATCCAACCACAATTAAATTCACTCTATCCAGGAGACACAATTTATCAGGATATTATTTTTTTAAGTAATGACAACTCGGAATAAAATAGGAACGACTTTCTACTTCTTACCTTTTTAGAAAATGTATTGAGTAGAAAGTACAGATAAMTGTGTAAAAACGTATTGAGTAAAAGTAAAACGTACGCTGAAAAATAATTAGTCAAGTAAACAGATAACCAAAATTTCTACTTAAGTACAGTAACAAAGTATTTGTACTTAGTTACTTTACAACTCTGGATTCAACACCTGACCAAAGACGTCGAGGAATGAAACCAACGAGAACCGGACCGTCCACCATCAGTGCGTCACAATGACATAAAAASTCTAAAAAAAGAAACCTCCAACGTGTCGACGTGGTGAGAAACGCTCTGCCTCGAGGTTTCTGCGACACGCATCAAATGCTTCACCAGAAAAGGAAACTCAGCGCTGGCCGGTCTGATCTGGAGTCACGATCTAACCTCAGCCGGAGCCTCAGATGCAGGCTGTTCACACACGCAAGACATAAACAGTGTTTCCCCCTCGAGCAATGAGTTTCAAAGTTAGACACAAACAGTAAACATCAGGTCACATCTGCTGTGGGATCAGTGAAATCTCTGAGACGATTCCAGCATCAACTCACTCGTGTACTGGGAATACCTCGAAAGATGCTTAACGTAGGTTTGGACCAGAAAATGGCATACTTGTATTTTATTTTCTGTCTCTGGTTATTTAAATTTAAAATAACGTCAGAATGTTTTTAACTGTCATTTTTTTATTTTATTTGAGCAGGTAAAAGTGATTAAACCAGATAAACAAAATCCATTCTTCAGGCTCTACCAATGCTCAGTGTTCACCGTCCAAACAAACAAACAAGCGAGCAGGGACACAAACAACTTCTCATATCTAATCTGACCCCACGTCCTTCTAGGTGTGTCGAAACACCTGAGGAGTCCAGCCAATCAGCTTAGAGGATCTGTGTAAACAAACCTTACATCATCGGGACAAAGCCAAGGGCTCACCGCAGCTCAACAGCACTGACAGCCTGATTAAGCTGCTATTTCAAACTGACCACAAGTTAGTGTGTGTGTGTGTGTGCGTGCGTGCGTGCGTGCGTGTGTGTACCCTCCCATCCTTCAATACATCACAGAAAAGAGAGCCAATTAGGGACTTCCAGGAATATCTGAGTAGAATTAAGCAGTTTTACGAGTTGAATTTGAACGTTTGGGTGCATTTTTAAACACCTTTAAATGATTTAAAAAAGCGTTTTCTTCAAGGTGGCTGTCAGAGTGGGGAAAAAAAACATTTCAATAAGTAGACAGGAATATTTCTATCTATATTAGGGTTGGGTAATATTGGCAAAAGAATTAATCATGATTAATTGTGGTAATTAGCCGATAARGARTAARGTGACGATTAATCCCCTGGAGTCCCTGGACACCTGTYCGCCCTACTCATGACCAATTTKAATCACTCTAGTTAGAAAGATTTGRTCTCTGTWAAAATCTGGTCCAAATTGTGTCAAAAGTACAGACTTCAGGCTAAACAGTAATTTTTAAATTGTGTTGATTGACCACGTAAAACTGMAGTTATGATAAATACAAAAATMAWTTTTAAACGTTCGTCATWTTTCGGAGTCAAGCTACAAAYATCATGTCTCACCAACAAGAAAAGGAACGAGCACAACTTGCGTATTTTCACAGTAATTAACCAAAACCCCACCAGTTTTGTCGAATTCCTTGCTATATTATTAAATATACGCAAATATTTAAACATAAATGCTGTTAAAATGTACCGTTTTGTTTGGAAAGCTGATGGAAACATGCAGCACACAATATATGAATACACATAATGAGAATTTTATTTTGAAATCAAAAGTTTCACAAACACAACGTTGATGCAGTTTCAACTGTGTTTACTCCGTCGACCACAGAATGAATTAGTTTAGGCACTAATTCATTCTGTTAATCTATATTAAATCATCTGTATTTATTCTTTAATGTTCTGCGAAGGACGACTCAATCAAGTCGTACTGGGGTGAAGAGTTGCAGGTGTCGGGTCGCACCAGAACATCCGACAAAACCAGAGAGGTCTGACGTCAGTTCTCAAGTTTGACAAACATCAGAGGGGAAAACTAGAGATGGACTTACTGAGACAAAAATTAAACGACAAAAAGACATTTGGACAAAGTGAAGTCATCTCATCTCTCTTTGATCTGTTATTGTCGAAGCAAACAAGAAATGAGCTTTACAAACCCGATTAAACGTCTCAATAAATGTTTTAAATGTTGCAACAGGAAAAACAACAGGTTCTACTCTGCTTCATTAAGCATTTTTTTTTTACTTTTTAAAGCCATATTTGCTGTCAACAAACTAATCTGCAAACATTCTGGATAAATTAATTTCACACAAACATCACCTTCAACAATGTCACCAAAATATCCTGGCTTGGCAGTTTGTTTTGTTGCTGTTGTGTTTAACACAGCATGACACGGCCAAATAATGGTAAACAAGGGCTGGAGGTTGCTGCTGACACACGCTAATATCCTGGGAATCACAAAGGAACATGAAGAGAATGATATTAAAGAAAACAGCTCTGGAGGAAGTGAAGAAGCTGCTTTCTCTCCAACAKGACCATGCAGCTGTGTGAGAAGCAAACCCCCAAACCACATCTGTGGGTCTCAGAAAACCCAAACTACGACTGGGAAAACAAAYCAAACASAAACACAAACGCAGCTGCTGCCAGGTCCCCCGACACGAGCCGACAGCTGCCGAGCGACACAAGGAGAACCAGGAGAACCGTTTGTCCCGATAACCTCCMCTCTGAGTGTCCAAGCTCGCACCTTTCACCATCTGAGCCCCAAAAACCCGGGACTCACAGTCCGACGAGACAGAGTTTTACTGATGTTCTTCTGATAAAATCCTGATTGATGCCAATTCAATGAATAAAAAACACAATAAAAGRTTGTTTTATCAGCTGATGAACGTGGACACGGAGTGTAAGAAACACAAAAACACGATTTAAAGATGAATAAATTTCTCCWGCTGGTGGTTTAAACAACACGACTGTGACTAATTACTGTGTCCTTTTTCACATTATTAAAATGCACATAGCCTTATTTCTGTCCCAGCGTCATGATTTAAATCAATTTTCTCTGTGAAGGTTTTTATTCATCAAGTCTTTTGCATCCTGGATGTTAATCAGAGTTTTAAACTGAGATCTTATGTGAAGTTGTAGCGGTGTGAGTTATTTAACTGTAAAAGTGACACGTTTGTGTTGACTCCAAATAATAACGAGTTAGAAACGATGATTTCCTGAAGGTTTTTTTTTTTTTCAAATCGAGTGTTTCATGAGGTATTCTGGTCACAGACATGGGGAAAACAACATATTATCTGTGGTGGGCAACAACAACCAGCACTGACACAACGCCTGAGGCATTCACTCTGAGTTAACACAGAGAAGTGTTTAGAGTGGTGTTTTAAGAGTTTAAATCAAGAGCAGCATTTTAGCATGGCATCAGCTGTAAATCTTTGTGTGTATACTAAATACTAATGCACCATAAAACACATTTCACGTGACATTTCGGGAAAACTCCTCGGTTTGCTTGTACCGTTATAAACTTTGAGGAGGAGGTTGGCGACGAAGAGCGAAGGAGGCAGCAGACGGGACAGATTCAGGCAGCACATGTTGGAGTCTGAGTCATTGTTTACAAAAGTCTCTGGTTTTGGATTCACGCTTCACAGTTAAAACAAAATTCACTTTGAATTGGAGTGATAGTCTTCTTGGTGGGACAATTAATTTATAAAAAATAAATAATCCCACCATATTAGTTTACATACAGACTGCACTTACCCTAACGTAGCTCACTTATGTGATTCAAGCTTCCACGTTTTGTTTGTTTGTTTGTTTTTGGCGTATTGAGCCCAGTGCTTCGTTTACATTAAGCGTGGACCCACATTTCAGAATAACTACTGGAGTAAACTCTTTAACTGCAGAATTTGATCTAATTCGGGATATCTCCATGATTCATTTTTGCAATCATTACCTTTACCTGTTGATGTTTTGACACATTCAGAATCATCTGAAAACTAATAACTTCCTTGTTCCTGAAAACAAGGTTTGATTCTTTGCATCATGAAAAAGCTGGACTTGGAAAACAATAAAATAGGTGCAAAATTGATTATACAGATGTTGGGAATTATCACTTTTTAACCACTGCATTGTAAATATTCAAATAAAACAGTGACTTGAACACATGCCTCTGACTTCCACATTAATAAAACTCAATGGAGCAAATAAGCTGTTGAGATTTTGTCCTTTTTGATGTCCTGATTCATCTCAGTAATCCAGGTAAAAAAAAAAATCAAAAAGGAAAAATCAGTAGGTCCTCTGGATGGTTCTTCTTTAGTGAAACGTTTCGTCTCTCCTCCAAGA
>NW_013952612.1:675245-677842 GCF_001266775.1 Austrofundulus limnaeus
TCGGGGGGGGGGGGGTGACATCTGAGAGAAATTTGCAAGTTATTTTGACAATGCAAAAAAGCTATAAGCACCGTGACAGTCATAAATGTGTAAAAACAGCCATCTACCCGATCTAATGTCTTTTTATTTACCAACTGGACCTTTCACAGAGCCTAAAATATAGTGTCAGAGTTACTGAGGAAGACCTGAATGCCAAATTGAATAAACAGGGAAGTAGTTAAAGTTATTTAATCTAACAAAACAAACATCAGTAAGGTGTAAACTTTCACAGCTCGCCAGGGATTCAAATCTGCCCGGATTGATAACCTGGTTGAGACTCCCGTTAAAATCATATTTACACACAAAGCTACTAGCTTAAAGCTAATTAAACTTTTAGAGACCGACCTCTTCGTGTTACAAATAACACCAGCTCAACTTCTAATGATAACATCTCGCAAACATCCACTGTTATCTGACAGTGTCTCTAACTGATTAATTATTTCACGTTTATAGACTCAGATACCAGTTAGCTGACTGGGAGCTTCTTGACCTTAGCCTGACAACATGCTAAAAAAAAGTCGGCTGTATTATTATTCAACAGCTTGAATTGAAACTAAAACATCACCTGGTTTGATGTCGTTAACTTTTAAGGTCTCCGCTTCTTTAAATGCCGCGTTGCTTTGTCACAGTCGGTCTGAAAACACTGGCATTAGGGCAGGCTCTGCTTGCAGRTTTAAGTAGCTTCGCATGCTAACGCTAGCAGACTAACATCGCGGATTGATATTACGCAGCGTCTCCGGTTGGATTGCACCAAGCTGGTAAAAATAATAACACTTACACACCTTCAGAATCGCCGAGTGGACGCTCGAAGTCCGCGCGAAGAGCACCGTGGGTAGGCTAAAGACATCAGGGAGGACCGTGGATGTCTGTCGCCGGTGCTCCAACACACTGATGGCGGAGAAAAACATCGAAATTACAGTGAAGCTAATGCGGTAGCTTTTTCCAGTTCACCATGACTGCGAGGCTTTGGCGCCACCTACAGGCCGCAGCTGGAACKGCACCTCCTGGAATAAATTAATTATAAATTACTGCGTCAGCAGCCCTCGCCTCATCAAAATTCACTGTCATTAAAAAAATTAGGTATTCAAATATCATCATATTCACATTACATACTAAATAGCTGTTCACACACTGTGGTATAATTATGTGTACATAAATTAGTAAAAAAAATGTATTTCCAACATCTGATCAGAGAACAGGAAAAACAATCAGTTACTTTAACACTGGAGGTTAAAATGAACCACAGTTCAGATTCATCTTCAGATCAAACACTTCAAATAAAATATCTTTAAAAAGGAACAGCATGTCACACAACGTTAGAGATTTTCTTCTGTTTTATAAAGAATCAGAAAAGATTAAAACAGACTGTGGTGTCAGGATTATCTGCAGACAAGGTCAGTTTATTGAAGCTCTGAGAGAATTTGTCTCTAAGAAGCTTTTTTCACAACAAACGTTCGGTTARGAGACATGACCGGTGGTGGTCAAGAGGCCATGTCGGGCCGTTCATGTTGCAGCAGTAAAGAAGTACATTTACTAGTACAATATTTGAGAATTTGTACTTTGTAAAGGATTTTTCTTTTAAACTTTTTCCTTTAAGTCCATTTCTCTAAAGACTTTAGTTTGTTTTTTTATGGCTGTTTGTGTTTATTTTGTACCATCAAGATGTTATACTGATGTGTTTCACTAGACTTAAAAAAGACAGAAGAAGAAAAATAGAATTTTTAGTCAGTTTTTATTTTCCAAAATCTTGTAAAATTCASTCAACAGCCTGTCATCACAGGATAATTGTTGTTTTTAAAACACTGTATTAGTTTTGCAGAATTGCTCATCATCATACATAGTTTTAACAGAATTTAAAAACTGAGCAGATCTTTGTTTAGTGAAATTACAGAAAAGAATTTATTGAAAAAAATCAGAACAAAAGGATTTAATCAGAACTGTTACTGTTACGTCTCCAACTTCCTGTTTCAGATCTGTGAGTTTCAAACTGACCAATCAGGTTTAACTTTGTTTTCAGCAGGAAGAACATCAGAGCTGCTGTTTGACCACTGAGATCTTCACTGGACACATTTTTATTGGACTGAAAGTGAGAATAAACAGAAACATCTTCTCAGTGAAAGTGTGTGTGAAGGTGTGTATGTGTGTGTTTGTATCAGGATCAGAGAACGACAGATTTCCTCTGTTCCAGTCCAGATTCACTCTGATCCTCTGGAGCTTCTGCTGAACTGGGAGATATTTACCAGGAGCTGCTGGTGACTCTGCTGAGTATTTATGATATATGAAGCACAATCCCCATACGTTAGACCGTGTGTATCCCTTCCTCTGGACTGACTCTGGTAACAAACCAAGTCTCCAGTTTTCACTGTCTCCAACATCAACATCCCAGCTGTGATTTCCTGAGTTAAAACCCTCAGAACTCAGAACAGACCATAAATTATCAAATCTCTCTGGATTATCAGGAAGCTGCTGTTTATTTCCTGCTCTCATGCTGGTCAGATCTTCAGACAGGACCAGTCCTTTACCAGCAGTGTTTGGGTCCAGGATGATGGGGCTGTAGA
>NW_013952612.1:681012-682338 GCF_001266775.1 Austrofundulus limnaeus
GTGTCGGGCCTGGACCTTCATGTGTTCTGCTGTCTGATCAATCTCACACTGAACTTTCTTCTGGAGCTCCAGTTTCTGCTTTAATGGTTTCAGAGTTTCCAGAATTTTCTCTTTGTGTTGTCGTGCAGCTTCATCCATGGGTCTGAATGTGTGCTCGCTGTGTTTTTCTGAATCTCTGCAGACGAGACAAACTGGTTCCTGATGGTCCAGACAGAAGAGTCTGAGTTTCTCAGAGTGCAGACTGCAGAGAGCCTCTGAAGAGCTCTGATGTTTCTCCTGTAAGAAGGACTCACAGAGGTTCTTCAGAACCAGGTTACAGGGTGGGTCCATCTTCGAGGATCTTCTCTTACAAACAGGACACTCCTGTGTTGGTTTCTGTCTCCACCAGTTCTTCACACAGACTTTACAGAAGCTGTGGCTACATGACAGGACAACAGGATCTCTGAAGACCTCCTGACAGACCGGACAGCAGAGATCCTCCTCTGATCTGGAAGCCATTTCGACTCTGAGTGAAGCTGAAAACACAGCAGACAGAAAGTCCAGTCAGTCCTGGCTCCCCTCCCTCCTCTAACGTCCTTCAAAGRGTCTCTGAGAGTTTTTGCTGCGACTCACCTTCAGTGTGTGAAGTGTGAGCAGCTTCAAGCAGCAGCTGGACTCAGTCAGTCTGACCTGAAGCTCCGGATCATCCTCTTTGTGTCCTGTAGGCTCCAAAGGTCACCGACCATTTCCTGGTTTGTGAGTCAGGAGGAGGATCTGCATAACCTGTAAAATTTGGTGCCACACCCTTTCAGTCAGATGGTTTCACTTTTGTTTTTCAATCTTTCAGCTTCTTTAAAACTGAAACAGGTTCAACATTTTCAGCTGTTCAGAATAAACTTCATGAAAACTAAAACTTTCCTCAGAGCTGCAGAATGTTTCTCAGTTTTATTCACTTTTCAAAGAAATCAAAGCTATTAAATAACATTTCAATATATAAATATATTTATTTTTAAAATAATGATTGACAATGACTCAAAACATTTTTTTAGATTATTATTTTTTCATTCCCTGCCGCATTCTGAAACCCACAATCGCCCCCTGGTGACCCCACTTTTAAAACCACTGAAATAATGTGTATTGGTGCCACCTGACTCCTCCTATTTTATTATATTATAAACAGTGGTGGGCAGCACTAATCTAAAAAATAGTTTCACTAGCTCTGAAACACTAACACAAATATTTAGGTCCAATAATTCTAAAACACTAACGCACTGAAAGTTTTAGCAAAAGCTAATTCTATATAGAATAGAATAGAATAGAATAGAATAGAATAGAATAGAATAGAAT
>NW_013952612.1:683399-684595 GCF_001266775.1 Austrofundulus limnaeus
CATTAGCACCTCTAGTAATATATTTACTGAGAAAAATGGTGACATGTTCAATACTTATTTTACCCGCTGTATACAACAATAAAAAACAATTAAAAAGCACATAAAAAGCACAATGAGAGTCAGTGGTAAATGTGAAGCTAAAGTAGAAGAAAGTAAAACATTTCTGCACATTGTTTAAATATTGCARATTATGTATYTTGAGGTATATGGATGATGGTATTGCAGGTATTCATTAACAAAGTAAAGTGACATGTGTCCRACAGTATGTATGTATTTCACAGTAGTAAGTTTCTAGCTGATTGTYAATCAAGAGTCAGTGCATGTGAGAGTTCAGTAAGGTGATGGCTTTTGGGAAAAAGCAGTTCTTGAACCTGTTCTTGTTCTGGTGCACCTGTAGCACTTTCCTGAGGGCAACAAGTCAAACAGTTCAGAGCCTGGGTGGGAGCCGTCCTTGATGATCTGCTCAGCTCTACTGAGGCAGCGTGATGAGTAAATGCCTGTGAGGGAGGGGAGAGGACAGCCAATGCTGTTTTGACTCTTCTCATGGTGCCTCTCCCTGTTCACCAGTATGTTAGCAGGCTCTCTTCTGATGACCTGTTGAAGGTCAGCAGTAACTTGGAGGTCAGGTTGTGCTTCCTATGGACTCTCAGGAAGTGTAGGCTCTGCTGAGCCTTTTTGATGACCGCTGTGGTATTCTCAGTCCAGGTGGGGTCGGCTGTGATATGGACGCCCAGAAACCAGAAAGTATGGACCCTCTCTACACACTCACCGTTGATGTAAAGGGGGGCTAGATTGCTGCTGACTTTCCTGAAGTCAACTGCACTAAAATAACCCAGTCAACCCAGACATGAGTCACATGTTGCCATGTTGTTCTCTTAAAATTTGTAATTGACATTTCACAGCTGTATCTGGGTTCATATATTGTTAATAAATTGTCACCTGGTGGATAAGTCACACATATGAACAAAATGTAATTTTCACATGGATTCATCTCATTGAAGTCTAAACTTGGAAAGTTTTAGACTTTTAGTCCTTTTGTTCTATTAATGGATTTCTACAAAATAAACTTTGTTAAATGTTTTTGTAAGTGTTTCTGGTTTATTGTAACAAATTTTATTTTCAGCTCAGTGCATATATTATGCACAGTATAGTTCAATGTATCATTAGAAAACTAAACACTGTAAAGAGTATGTTTT
>NW_013952612.1:685255-687424 GCF_001266775.1 Austrofundulus limnaeus
TGCTTCATGACCCATAATTGGGTCCCAAGCCCAACTTTGGGAACCACAGTGCAGTGGTTCCCAAACTTTTCAGCTTTTGACTCACAAAATAACAGTAGCAGAGACCTGTGCCCCCAACTATTTTTGTATGATAAACATTTGTATCAGGTCAACCAATCATGGGCACAGTAACAATATTTTTATACTACATTTATCCATTTTAAATACACTAACCTCACTCATTTGTAACAACTAAGGCAAAATTGTAACTAATTCAGAAAATCTTTTCAGGACCCCATCTTGATGTTTCGGGAACCCACTTTGGGTCCCGACCCCAACTTTGGGAAACGCTGGTTTAAATGACTGTGTCCATAACATTTAATTTATATACATAAACATTAAAAACAATTTTAAAAATGGTTTATTATTCATTGTTTTCTGCTCACATTCTGGTCTGTTTTGCAGCAGGTGCTGAGAGAAATCCAGCAAAGGTAGGAATCACATTTATAGTTTGATAATCAGATTTATACTGATGTAAAGATGACATATTTTACGCATGTATTGCAAGTTTTATATTTCTAATAAATAACAAATAATGCAAGAGGAGGAGTTTTTCTGATCTTATGAGTTRGTGTTACGTTCCCAGCATGTGTCCTTCAAGCCCAGAGCAGCTAAAATCTTAAGCTCCAGGCAGCCGTGCTGTGTGGAGGAGGAGGCGCAGGATCAGGAGCGTGCGCCCCGGCAGGTGGCGGGGAGTCACAGGGAGGGTAGATGTAGAGCGTCYGGATCGTCTACGTCGTCTAATCCTAATAAAACCACTGAGGGAAGGAACGGCTGCTGGACCTCCTCTAAAACACACCACAAAGACCGCAGCGTCAGAGGGGCCACCAGAGGAAGGGATGGGGTAAGAACCTGGACTCGTACTGTTTAAAGACTTGTTAAAAAATAAATGGTAAAACCGTGTGTGCATTCAAGGTGACGTCAAACAAACACAAACTCACCGCCACTGTTGGACCACCGGGAGCCAATGGGAAAGCAGGACAGCCTCTGAATGCTCGAGGAGGTGGGAGTAAGAGCGTAAAGCAGACCGGTGTGGAGAACAACCTGGTGTGTTTGACCAGCGAACAGCTGCAGCAGATCCTCAACGCTGTCAAGACCCCCAGCAACGGACAACAGGACCCAGAGGAGCAGGCAGCACAAGGTATTAATGTTACCTCTAACACAACCTGCAGGGGGCTGAAAAATACTAACTTTAAATCATTCCTTTGTTAGAGGATCCAGCAGACCTCAGATCTGACTCTGTGACAGGAGGAGGAAGAGAAATAAGAGAGGAAGACAAAGGAGGAGGTGAAGAACTGATGGATGGAGGAGGAACTGCTGCAGACAGAAGCTCAGCAGAAAAAGATAACGGGTTCTCCAGATCTTTGTTCAGCTGGCTGGAGGAGCGAGAATCAGACAGCAGGGCCACCATCGACGCCAAGAAGGCTCAGTGGAAGAGGGAACTAGGTGATTCTTCAGTGTTTCTCCTCTTCTGGAAAACACAAAACRATAACAATGATGCAGTTTCTTAAAATAATCAACCAACTAAACGTGTTTGTTTTTAGATGAACAGGTGGCGCTGAAGCAGCAGCGCTCAGCACCCAGCAGACTGCAGGTACAAGACGAGTTTCACTCTCCTGTTTTCAGTCCATCCATCCATGATCCACTCTTTATTTTTATTTGTTTGTTTGTGTGTTTCAGGTTGAGGAGTATGCAGAGAGTGTGTTGTCAGTTCAGAGCTCCATCAGCCACAGAGAACAACCTGCAGCCGTCAGGTCCAACCTCAGGCTCGGGGTAAATCTCACCTAACAAACAGTTTTTATGTTTTACTCTGCAGCTTTTTGTTGCAGGATTAAGAGTTTATATTATTATTAAAACAAAATGAGCATTGGATCGATTCGACAATGAAATATTCAGTTTCTGCAGGTTTCACAAACTCCAATTTAAACCTTTTTAAAGACCCTTTTAAGACCATTAAGGATGAAAATTAAGACCTTTTATTATCACATTGTTACGACCCGGCTCAAGAGCCATAACATATGTGAAGACACGACACAGTGGAATCAGTTTAAAACCTTAAAAAGGTATTTATTAAAGTTTTTGTCTAGGATTAGGTGAGTTTGTTGGCCCGGTTTGGAGCTCCGTAGCTCC